>NC_056733.1:1802381574-1802644074 GCF_019279795.1 Protopterus annectens | reverse complement strand
AAGTCGAATTTGATAGTATGGTAGAAGAATTGAACAAAACTACCAGTTTTTTGGTGTTTAAGCACAGTGGATATGGTAAGCAGATTAATTATTTGGATATCTGCTTACACATCAATTCTATAAAGAATGAATTGGAAAGTAAAGTATATAGGAAGCCGTGCTTCACCAACCAATATCTGCACAGGGATAGTCTGCATCCCATCCACATGAAAAGAAATGTGATCAAAGGGCAGATGATAAGGCTCAGTCGCTTAACATCTGACAATATCATATTCAATGAAGAAATTCTACAGTTAAGGAATCTCTTCATAGACAGAGGTTACAAGAAAAATATGTTAAAAAAGTTAGAGAATGAAGTTAGAATGCTTCGTCGAGGGGTAGCTGAACCAATCTTGACAACAAATAGAAATGGTAATACTGATGAAATATCAATAGGGGTCAATAGAAAGTATCACAACAAGACGGACAATTTTCAGAGTGCATTTCCCCTTCCACTCTCTAATGAATTGTGGGATATAAGAAAAATCATAGAAAAGAATTGGTGTATAATAATAGGAAACAGGGAATTAATGTCAAGTATAGGTTTAAAACCAAGTTTTACATTTAAAAATGTAACAAATATAAAAAGCATTTTAGAAACAGAACACGACACTAACATAGAATCTATTAGGGTGATCGGTAAGAAAAAGGGAACATTCTCGTGTCAAAACTGTAGACAGTGTCGACATATAAGTAACACCTCTTTTGTGACACTTAAACACATTAGTAGAACTTTTTGGGCAAATAAATATCACAACTGTAATAGTGAATACGTGGTTTACTTAGCCACGTGTTCAACTTGTGAAAGTTACTATGTAGGGAAGACCAAAAGGATGTTAAAACGTAGGATTTACGAGCACACTCTAGCCATAAAAAACAAAGACAAGAACAATTCACTAGCTAGACACTCATTAGAATGTCAAGACTTCAAAAAATTTGAGTTCTTTGTCTTAGATTATGTAGAGAAAAGTCTATTGAAGGGAGATCTGAACAACAGGTTAGAGCAAAAAGAATCTTTGTGGCAATTGTGTTTAGGGGCAGATGAACCACCAGGTCTCAATGACTACATTAACATCAAGTGTTTTCTGTCACACAAATAGATCCACTTTAGAACCAATTCCATCAGTTCAACATCAGACGGAAATACACGATCACACAGGATCAGTTCGTGCTCCTATAGACATCGTTCGAAAGGTTTTTTCTAAAAGATGGTTTTTTCAATCTAGGTTAGTTTTGGGTCTAGATGGAATACTAACATTCAACCAGGATGCATACACACACACTTACACTCAGGATGTTAAAGAGAGTCTTTATAGGTTACATATGATTCTTGTTAGTGTAAATACATAGGTATGGTTACATGGGTACATACATACATGGTAGTATAAGTGTGTGTGTGTGCATATACAAATACACGCACACACACAGAATGACATCATTGTCACAAATCATTACACTTCTTTACAGGTCTCATGTAAGGAATTCGTTTTAATGATGTGGAGTAGCAGACAATTTTTCAATATTTAGATATAATTCAAGCCTACGTCTGTGAAATTGCGTAGGTTGTTTCTTCTATTCTTAAGAAAGTTAATTTCCATTGAGTGTAGCAAATATAAACATCAATGTGTTATGGTGATATTTCAAAAGCCCAATTGTGATTGTGTTCAACAAGTTCTACTAATGTTAGCAAATAGATGTCATCAGTGAATCAATGATTCACCATGAAGGTATTGTGTGATTTTTGTACTGTATTTGGTCATTGTTGTAGGAATGGCCATTTGACTACAATTCCTAGGGTTTACATGGTGTTAATAACAACGGTTCCAAGTATGTAATAGTCAATCATGGTTGTGTACACCAGAAATAACAAAAAGTGTAGTTTTCACTCACAAATGGTCTATATTTCAATTACAGACACGAGTCAGTTAGGGTGAATTTTTAAAAGTTTTAATATTAGATGACTGAATTCAGTTTTTATTCAAGGTGTCATGGTTTCAAACAAAGATGTACAACACATTCAAGTATGTATTTAAAACATATACAATAATTTTTTCCAAGAAGTGTGGTTATATAATTGTTTTTTAAATATATTATTTTTTAAAAAAATGTCAACATTGTTATCGGGATTTACATCATTTCCTGTATATTTCTTTAAAACCAGGATGTTGGGAGGCATCCTTGTTTTCTGAGGAAGTTCACGTTGACAAATAAAGTGAAAGAAAGCGCTTAAATCTACTTGGCTTAGCAGCATCTTTCTTTTTTCAACAGTCGCTTATTTCAGTGTTTTCAGCGTTTGCAAGTTTGGTTCGGGTGTCCGAACTTTGTGTTTCATTTCAGAGTTTTATACGATATTGGATTGTAAAATAGTAACTCCTTTTTAGGTTGAATTTGGAAATTTTGCCCATGCTTTGTAAACAGATAATTGTATGACTTCTGACTCCTTGATGTTATTTAATATTCCAGTTCTGGATTCCGTTTCTAGGATGCAGGTGCAACTCCTTTCATTCATTTTAGCTATAATAAGAAAAATAGTCACAAAGAATTGGAAATCTAAAACTACTCTTTCATTCACTGAATTCATTAATTTGCAAAAAAAAAATGTCTGTAAAAAAGAATTTTCAACTGCCAAAATGAGAACTTTGAATATTACTCACCAGTTTCAATTTTGGTCAGAGTTAAGTGACTTACATGATAATTTTTAATGATTTAATTTTCTATGTTTGATTTTGTTGTGGGCATCTGTAAATAGTTACATTTTTGTTCTATTTATCTATAAAAAAATTGCACAATCTTTGTTTTAAAATTAATAAAAAGTTGTTTAGAAGAAAGAGTTATACTTTCAACAAAAGACTACAGTGCATTTAATTTTCTAAAATAAGTGTTTCAGATTCATTTCCTGTCTTGCGTATGTGTTTCTTTAGAGAGTCATGGATAGTGTAACAAGGTTTGGACAAAATGTCTAATAGGAAGTTACTATTGCTTATTCTGTAATTTTTTAATCTACAACTGACCAGACCCTCCGCCCAATACACACACATAGAATTTCAAATCTATAGTTAAATGCCATGAATGTCTGTCCTGTCTTACATGGAAATGCTGTCTTGCATATTAGATGCAGCAAAGAAACCCTCACTAAGAGGTAAGAAAATTTGCATGCAATTCTATATTAACTATCATTTAATTAAAAACCTGCAGTACCATTCTTTTTTGTGATTCTGTCTTTGGGCTGGTATGGGATTTTAAGTTGTACCTGTAAAATTGTTATGCTAATAAAGCATATAATATGTTCATTCTGTGTTACATATGCATTTGTTACAACATTACTACCATTTTTTCATACTGAAATACTGATATATATTTATCTAACTATGCAGAGCAGGCTAGTTTCATATTTTGTGTAACACATATGCATAGCACTGCACTAGCAGTATATACTTTGGCAAAGCTGTCTTCAATATATAATAGTACATTCATGACAATATCATATGTAATGGTGTGCATTCACATATTATTGTGATGAGTGCTTTGTTGACTTATTATTCTTCATTTGTTTGAACTGTGTTAAGCTTGGGGCCAATACTGAAAATGTAATGATGTACTGAATGGTATGAAGACTGAGGATGCTGTTGTAGTCTCATATCGCTGCTAGGAGTCTGCCTTAATTACCACTACCTTCTAGCAGCCTTACCAGCCCTACAACTACTGACTTTAGGGGGAACATGTGCATCCCATGCATGCACATCCTCCTTAGGTTCATAGGGTATCTGTTTGCAGACTGTTACAAGCCTAGCCAATAACTAGAAATCAGAATCAAACTCTGTACCTTGTGTATGTGAGGCAAAAATCTTAACCATTATGTCAACCCCATCCCCTAAACTACCAGTAAACTGGATTCAAACACTGCATTACCTCTGGTGTTTCTCTAGTCTTACTGCATTAACATCTTGAGGCACAGAGACTGGTGAGAATCAGACTCTGTACTTTGTGTCTGTCAGGTAAACACCATAACCATTATGCCAACATTCTGTTGCAAAAACACCACCAGATGTGAGGACAGAACTCGCATCCTTCCAATCTTACCTGTATCAGAGGTGAATGTTTTACCTGCTGAGCCAAAGATAGTAGTCTTGATTAAGCTGTTTTCCTTTTATGCTGCATTGAGCTCACCAGGCTCTTATTCTGGTTATTGCAGCAAGCCTAGGCAGCTGCTTCCTTCCCTCCAGAATCAGAAAGCTGACAATGGATGCTCACTCTCATCTCCTACCTGTGGTCCTCCAGCGCCAGTGCCTCTAATTGAACACAGGTCATCTGGGGAGCACTAAGGGTTTTATTCTTCTGTACCCGAAGGATGCTTAAGTCACTTTTTCCAAACTAATTTTCTCAGATATAAAAGTGGAACTAGATCATAGAAAGACAAATCTACTGTAGATTGCAAATTTAGAAACAAAATTACTTTAATAAAAGATGCTGTTGTTCTCCTCAATAGTCTAAAATGTATATATTTTGCAGTAGTGGCAATTTCATCTTTACATTCAATAACTGCAGCATAAAGAGATATGTGAAAAGAATTTAAATTATATTGACTAAGTAAATGGTCAATTCATTAAAAAAGACACCATCGTTAAAGGGGCAATGAACAATGTATTTAATCTTTGGTCACTATGTATCTACCAGTGTCAGCAATTCATATTTTTAGTTATCTGATTCTAAAGGAAATTTCTAGACAATGTGGAGAGCTCATAATAATTTATGTCTCATTAATCCTAGCCATTGAATGAAGGTCTGTATTGTAAAGCCTTTGAACAAGCTTCTTAAAGCAATTTGAAAATATGCATTCATTCCTTATTAGGGAAATGGAAACAACTAGGTTAAAAGATGTGAACTGTTTTGAAAAATGTCAGCAATCATCATAATCTTCTTTTTTATAATTTATTTAGGGCTGATGTTTGCCTGAGCTAGAAGGCAAATTTTGATCTCGGGTGCATTTAAAGTCTTTATTTTGGAATGTGCTGTTTTATGAGTTAACAGCATATTAGGAAAACTAATACTAAAAGTAAATGTCAGTAACAGAAAAACATGATGAATATATTACACAGTACGTGTCAAAAATATGCAGTTATCTTTCCCTCAGAGTCTGAACAAGTCATGCATTAAATTATTTCAAAAATAATCTTCATATGTATACAGGCAGCAGAAAATAACATGAGATTGTTGCATCCTATGATTCAATAAGTCATAATATTGACAGTCAGATCAATGAACCTTTTAAGCCATTCTTCCAATTTCTTTGGTGTTAACCTTTCAATATTATTGTCATCTGATAAGAGGTTAAATTATATATGCCAGTTTTATTCTCCAAAGCTTTTTGAGTTTCTAATAGCATGACTGGAATGAAACCCATTCCTAAGTCTAGGGTATGATTAGAGTTCATTAAAATAGTATTGTTTCAGTCTTGGATGTTAGCCAAGAGTGTTGTTCTCAGCTATGATGACCTGCTGGATAGCTGTCACATAACTGTTGTGTTTTGCTCTTTTTTACTACACATTCTGTAATTACTTTTCTGCTCATTTACAAAGTTTGTTACCCACTCATTTCCCTCTCTCATCACTACAGGGAGCTCATGGTATGGGATTTTGTCATGCCTTTACTGAAATCCAGATACATCACATTCATAAGCCGATGTTTGCCCAGTTCCACAGTTTTCCAGTAATTGAAATGGATCACTTTACTTTGGCAGGATATACCTGCAGTGAATCTATGATGATCGATGAGACATCCATGCCATTCCAGGAGTCTTGTATGTCTTGACTTCACTGCAGGCGCTATCATTTCAATCATAAGTGAACTGAAACTGACTGCTCTGTAGTTCCCCAGGCTGATACTTGTTTTGCTGCCTTAGACTGGTTTAATTATGGCTTGTCTGGTTTTCCCTTCCACCACCATCTCACTGATGGACCTGTTAAACAGCTCTCCCCGAGGCATTTCCTAAACCCCTTCAAGCCTTTTTAGGTACCTGAGAGGAAGTTCTCATTGTACCTTTTCCTCCCTTAGTCCCTTATTGCCTTTCTAATTTCACTCTTGCCATCTCCCTATCCAGCCATATTCGCCTAACACTTTACATCCTTGCCATACATAGTCTCCTTTCTTCTGCAGTAAAAGGTGAAGCAATGTATTTGATTGGAATTTTCACTTTTTTTTTAATAGCCACATAAGGTCTTCCATTCCAAAGTTGATGAATTGTCATGCCTCCATCCCTTCTTAAGTGAAGGGTGCTTTATTATCTACATGTTTATGTTTGGCAAAATCACTATATAAATGCTCTGCTTTCAGGAAGTTCCATTATAAATGTGTTTGTCTTGTATATCTCTGGGTATAACTGAAGTTGGTCTTTAGAGATCAGCACACTGTCCTTATTGACAAGTTATGTGATGACCGACTATCTAACTGAGCAAGGAAATACCTCTTAGTTTCTTGCAGTTATCGTCTTACAAATTCAGAACTGGAGCAGATGCTTTATTTTATTCCAATTTTACCCAATATGCATGTTCAGGAATTCTGAAGTCTGTGTGTTCTACTGTTTCTAGTTCTGTATTTTTATTTTTCAAATATATCTCCTGCAAAAAAAACACCTTGATTTTCCGTTGACTGGCTTTATTCAAAATTGCTTAACTAATTTAGTTGTGCCATCATGACTTATTGTAATGCCATACACACACACCCTTCTTTGCCTGTACATGTTAAAACATCCTCGTCAGAGTTTTTGTGTTCTGCACCGTTGGTTCTCCATCTGTTTTTTTTTTTTGTTTTCTTTTAACCTGAACCTACTGTCATTCATCCAATATGCTTTCTACTTAATGCTTTTTGCATTTGATAAATGCAGCAGTTTCAACAGTTTACTTAAACTATGCTTCATACATTTTGACTTTACAATGCAATTATTTAAGTCTAGAATTTAATTTGTTAAAACTCTAAAGACACCCCTCTGTTTCCTAAAACCAATCTTCTAATGCACCTTAACTAATTAGGTAAAACTGTAATCTTCTCTGCCCATCTGGCAAACAAACTTTCATGATTTTTTATGAGGCTTGCAAAGCTAAATTTCACACTGCAAAGTTTCCCGGGATCATTCATACTTAGAGTGCTGTGCTTCCATATTAATTCATCTGATGTATACAATTAATTTCCCCTTTCTTTGGAAAAAAAAGCTATGATTTTGCCCCATCATTTAACTGATATTGTCACCTTTCTCCCTGTACCCCCTCCCAAATTGATGTATTCTACCACCCGATTCTTCTATCCTTTTCCTCATAGTTTCCCTAATGGTCTACCAAAATTAATATTAGTAAGTTGTGCTTTCCTGCTATGTTTCAAATGTTTCCCATGGCAGTTTCCACATGTAACATAGTTTTTGCACTGATAGCTATGAACTTAAAGTGATTCATGCTCAGTATCAAGAATCCAAGTTAGATTTTTAATGGCCAAGTAGAAAATGATAAAATGAAAATGGTCAGTTTACTGCTCGGGCCATTATTTATAATCATTATGTGCCATCCAGTAGGGGTGGTGTGGAAAAGAAACATGTATGAAAGCACTGTGGGATTCACAAAGACTACTATACAATGAGGTAGGTTCCTATACTCCATTGTGTAGCCAATCCCAAAGAACCTTTGCAAATGACCTCCCTAGCACTGTCTGCAGTTCACAAAAACTAAAGCAGTGTAGGGCTGGCTGGCCCATAACTACATAGGTTGGATGCTTAGAAATATGCAGCTGTTCTATCAAAAACAAGGGTGTCAATCATCCTTAGAATCAGATGCGTTTCTCAGAACTGTATAGCTGGGCATTAGCATATATGAAATATGAAGTATGATCAGCCAATGTTCCATTTTGGTCTAGAAAGCACAACCTCCATTATGTGATTCACTGTGGTACAGTGTCACCTGCTGCCCTGTTCATATGCACTAGTCCCCTCAACCAGCAACTTGGAAATGTTTAAGGCAGTGAGAGCAGTGTAAAGATCGTATCCCCTCATGATTCATGTATGCAAATGGGCAAGGTTTGAATGAATGCCCAGCAAGTGTGAAATTTTTATGAATCACCCTTGAACAACCATGTTTACCATCCCCAATGAGTTCCTGTCAGCCTTGTCAGTGGACATGATTAAAAAGAAGTTCAGAAAAAAAAAAGAAATGGGAAAGAGATATAGCCCTGTTAAACATTTGCAGTGGTATTTCTGGTGTGACTTTTGCCATAAAAAAAGCCGTAGACTGTCTTGAAGATACTGTGAGATCAAAAACTGTCCTACATCTTAACTCTTAGTGAAATAAATCTTGGCAAAGCCTAAAATAATTTTGGAACAAAGGCCCATAAATAGGGGCATATTGTAGATATTGCTCTTATAAACTTAGAATGTTACTAGAATAACAGGATCTATGTTAGCATGCAGTTTCTGAAGGAAATGAAGTCTGAAACTCAAATGTATGTCATTATTAAGAGCTTTAGTTGTTATTGATTTGCCAGAAAACTACAAATTGTATGTTGTATACACCAAAAATATGAGGCAAGTATCTGGACTGTTGAGAGATATGAATACAGTTGACTAAGATTAAAACGAATGTGAAGTCCTGAAGATGACTCTGCTTATGAAACAAACAGCTATACATAAATAGCAAGATGAAGTTAGTGACATATTAGATTTATATGCTTGGCTTCAGTACAATTTTTTTTCTCTTTTCTTCATTCTGTAGGATTAGGATCTGGATTGAAGAATGACCAGGCTACTTTAATATTTCTCTTAGTGTACAAACTAGATAGAAAATAAGGAGTGACAGGTCCACAAATGAAAATTATCCATAGAGAATTAAGCAGTGAATAGGTAAGAATTCCTTTCTCACAACAGTGGAAACGTAAATATAACCTACTTGCCCCTGAAATGGTTGGCACTAGTAGGAGGCACTCCTTCGTTGATCTGGTATCCGTATGTTGATTGGCATTCCTCTTTTTTAGTGGAAGCAGTCAGGTTTGAAGTAAAATTCCCATGAAAAATAGTTATCTCAAGGGTAAAAGCTTAAATGAAGAAAGTAAACAAAGAAGAGTAGATGATAAAGGGGAGGGTGATTATGTTTTTTTATATTAGAGAAGAGCATTAGCTTTGTTTTGTTTGGACTGAGTATCAGTTGGTAGTCATAAAGGTAGTTTTTGATGTCTAGGAAGGCTTTTCAGGTTCTTTCTTGGAGTTCTGGAAGAGATGGAGCTGATCATATGAGGCAGGAGGCATCAGTGTATTGTACAACAGTGACTAGGTGAGTGGTAGTACAGAGTTTGTTAGGAAATATGATGAATAGCAGCAGACCTAGGGTTGAGCCTTGTGGGACACCAACTGAGAAGGATGGTAGGGCAGAGAGTTTATTTAGCCACTTGACTACTTTTTGTTGGTCAGATAAGTAGCTGTGAAAGCACAGTAGAGCTAGCTTGAGTGAGTTTTAAGGATGATAGCTCACAAAGTAGTTTTTGGTGGTATACCGTGACAGATGCCTTACACATACATACAAATGTTTCAAGCACGGGCATTAAAGCCCTTCTAGTTTGCCAATATGCCACATGTCAAGAAGGATGGAAGAGATGAGTTGGCCATTGTTTCTGAGCTGATTGACGATATTGTAAAACTTATTAGAGCAGTTGTGGTACTGTGTTTGGGTCTAAAACCGTGTTGCGAATTAGAAAGAAGGTTATTATTTAGTAGATAGTTAAGGAGTTGTGCGTATATACATTTTTTCAAGAATTTTGGCTAGTGGAGGAATTATAGCAATCAGTCTGTAGTTTGTGAAATCTGTTGATGATCCACATTTGTGCAAAGGGATGATATAGAAAATTTTCCAGAACTTGGAGATATATTGTTCAGAAATAGACTGATTTATTAGGACAGAGATGGGATAAGAGATGGCATCTACTGCCAGTCTGAGAAATTCATTTGGGGGTAGGTCAGCAGTGATGGATGTGGGCTTTAATTTGTTTAGATGTTTTTTAATGGTGCTAGTTTGTATTGGTCTAATAGAAAAAAGAAATGAGGCAAGGTGCTGATCCTGTAGGAAATAATAGAGGAATATTGATGTCATTTTTTATGAGGGATAGTATGGAGTGTGAGTTAAATTGGAAAGCTATGTTATCTGTGGTATTTGAAGTGGTGGGAGATGGAGTTGTGGAATGACCAGGTTTAAGGAGTTGTTTTATGGCTCTCCCAATTTTTTTGGGTGTTGTTTTGGTGTTTATGTTGGATTGAGCTTGTTGTTCTTGATTAGCCGCAGCTGGCAGGAGGTAGAAAGGAATGGATCAATAGACATTGGATGTACAATGCAAAGAGGCTAACAAAAGGCAGTGGAGCTGGTGAGGGCAGCAATAATAAAAGTTAAAAGGGAACTAGTAGAAGGACTCAAGAAGGGAAAAAGAGTAGATTGGAGGAAAATGGGGACTAACCTAACCAGGCTGAAAAAAGAATGTGTGTGTGTGTGGGGGGGGGGGGGTCATGTGGATCACAGAGGAATAGTTATATCCAGATGTACTGAATGAATATTTTGCATCAGTATTTACAAAAGGAAGCAGTGGGAGGATGCCATGCTAGGAGGGAAGAAGGCAAACTGGGGAGAACACTGGATAGACAGTAAGAGGAGAAGGTAGACAGAGAGTTAAGGATGACTAAGCAGAAGGCTAGATGGGCTTACCTTTGAGTTCTCAGAGATTTACTCAATATGCTGACAGACCCACAGACATCCGCAATAGAGATCTTATGCCTTTACAGGGTCAAGAGAAGAAGGAGAAATCCACATGCTTACTCGAGAGGGAAAGAAGCAGAAAAATCCAGGAAACTACAATTTTAATAACAGCAGTAGAAGATCAAGTTATAGAAAGAATTCTAAGGGGAAACCTAATAGGACTTCCAAAGGACCACGATCTCCAAGACAGCAATCAGCATGATGGAATCCTTGCCAGGAGCTATCAGTCATGCCTGGTCTAGTTTTATGACTGGGTTTCAGATGACCTTGACAGGGGGAGTACCAGTAGATATAGCCTACTTGGAGATGAATGAGGCCTTTGGCTTAATCTCATATAGGAGACTGTAGGAGAAGTAGAAGATTTGGGGTTAGGTTCAGCACTGAGACAATGAATTGCTGCATGGTTGACTGATAGGACACACACAGTTATAGTGAAAGTAGCAGTGTTTTAAATGTTGAAAATAACTAGACCAGTACTGGAATGATCTGTGCAGGGATAAACTGTCTTCAATGTGTTTGTCTCTGGTATAACTAAGGGACAGAGAATAAGCTCAAACTCTTCATTAATGACAGACAAATAGATGGTGGAAGATGGAGGGGAAAGTGTAGGAAAATTCTTGGGATATCTGAAAGGGTAGGTAGGAAAGTGACATCTAAGGTGGAGGGTAGAAAACAAATTCCAAAAACAAACTTCTGGGCCATCCCAGGGCCACTGCTGAAAATAGGCTCTGTCCCAGTCAGACTTCCCCAATCAACAAATGTTAAATAAATAAATAAATAAACAAATGCGAAGTACCCCATTTGGGTTCCAACAACCCTGCTGTGTCGTAGCAGTGGAAGGAGTAGAACTGAATGAGAATGAGCAGATAAAGGTTTTGAGGCATTGATCACTGCTGGGTTAGTTCACTAGGAATAGACAGGGAGGACATTGGCAGCAACAAACAAAATGCTGGGATGTATCCTCAGGTGGACAGTGTCCAGAGGTAAAGAAGAAATGTGCAAAATGTATAGTGCAGCTGTACAAGGGAAAGGATGTTAGACTGCTGGAAAGAGTTCCAAGGAAAGCCACCAGGAGTGTTTGTAGAATGGAAGGAAAGACAAGAGAAGGGCTATGACCAGAGATTAGAGGGCCTAGGTAACTTCTTACTTCAGAACAGAAGAGAGAGTGTTGGAGCATGATGTTTATATACAAGAACATGACAGGGAAAGGTGAATATGGTACCATGAACAGAAGGGACAGAGAAGGAATGGCTGAGGAATCAAATGTTCAACATTTATATCACTGTTGCAGTAGTCTAAGCTACTTGAAGTATATCCTGTCCTAATTTTGGGGCATCTTTCAAGTGTCCAAACTGCCAGTAGCTTGAGCAGAATCGTATAAATACAGTTTGGGTGCAAAAATCTTAGCTTACTTGCTGTGGAAGTGTTTTGCTCCTGAAGGCTTCAATGAACTGATGGTTGGCTAGTGAGCCTTTCAAGGCTGGGCAGTCACATACTCATCTGGGAAAAATCTTACACAATGTCATTTTTTAAGTAAAGAAAAAAAAAAAAAAATATATATATATATATATATATATATATATATATATATATATATATATATATATAGATAGATAGATAGATACAGTGTATATGATTATTTTATGCTACTTTTGTTTGTTTTGGCTGTCACATTATAGAATGGAGTTTTATGTATGCAATGCTTGTGTTAAAAATGTAAAATTCTATTTTTTATTGACTTATTCTACATTTGTGTGTAGACTAAGTGTATATAGGCAGGGTTCTGTGCTTTTTGGAGATTGTAATGGAATATTTTATTTCAGAACCTTCTTTTTGCTTGTCGAAGTTTTAGTGACTTCCTTAGGCTCCTCTAACTGCTTGTAATGTCTCCTTCCTTAAACATGACAGCAGTTGACTATCTCCTTGGTTCCTGCTTCTTTAACAACTGTCTTCTTCTTCTTCTTGCAGATGGAGAGAGTTTTTAGGTATCTGGCTTGGCTCCATCACTGTCTCATTTACTAGTGTTTGTCACTGCTGTGGCCCAAATGGGTCTTTGGACTACTAATCTTTTACTGCTGGCCTTTCCAATGTAGCTTATTATAATGCTACTAAGGACTGGGAGATGACCATGTTCTCTGCAGCTGTAGGTTTGTCTTCACCGGGCAAAGGAGAAATACTCTTTTTGATCTCAGAAGGAAGGAAGGAAGGGTGAAGGTATACTGCTTAGCTAGAATGAGGGGCTGCACTCCTGGCAAGTGTTAGTGTCATAGGTTGGTCACTTTCCAGAGAATTCCACAAAAGAAAAAGTAGAAACTTGATGCTTCTCCTATATCCTTAACTGTGGACAAGGAAGGTTTGCTTGGACTTACTCAGGGATTGCTCTCTGCTTTTAATGTGCTAAATCCATATTCCTTCCTTCCTTCTAATAGAGAAAAATTTCCCTCACAGTCTGACATTGATTCCCAGTCAGATGAGGAGGGAGGGGAGGAGGTGATTTTTCAGTTAATTCTCCTTAGGATGAAGATTCTTAGTCAGAGGAAACTGTTTCAGATTTCTCTCTAGAAGTATCCTTTTTATGAGACTATAAACAAAGTGAAGTATGTATTTAAATGGGAACAGAGTACGATCTGTATCACCAAGGAAAAGTATGATTTGTTACAGCTGGATTTTTCACAGCCTACAGCTATTCCTTCTGTGTTGTCTGCTTTTGAGGATGCTTTCTTAACAGATTGCATTATGCCTGTCAGCCAGCCCCCTACCCCTAAAAACTCTGATAGGTTATATAAAGTACTACAGATATACACATTTTTGCTTGCATAATCTTGCCAGTCACTACATGATGGCAGACCACATCTCAGCATCAGCAAAAGTTATATGACTCTGTAGGTAGCTGAGAGACAAGCATACAGGAAGGGTGACTATAGGAGCATGCTTCATGCCCTATGTTATCCTTCAGGTGACTTACAGTTGCAGTACTATTTATAATGTCCCTTGTCAGAAAAAAACACAAATTACAATTTTAAGTTTTTAATATTAAAAGTTATATCTGACTCAATGCATGGTGGCAACATTATACACCACACCGAGACAAAGGAATTCTACTGGGTACTTTGCCTAGGAGCACATTTACCACCAGTGTTGAATAGTAGTATCTCTTTAAAACCTTTGTTAACACAATTACAAAAGAATGTTTAATTAACTGTGAAGTCATGTGACTTACAAAACATCTTAAATAGTCACATATTCAGTTGTTTAAGTATTATGCCTGATGAAGCCTTGGTAGGTGAAAGTTTTTTAACTTGCGTGTGGATTTTATCTAGGATTTATTAAAGTTCTTCAAGAGTGGTTCATGGTTCTGGTGACTTGTGTTTGATCTTTTGTCAGTATCCACTTGATGGCAATTGAGTTAATTTCCATGAATCAAACTGCCTGTTACCTTAGATTCCAGTTATAGACTACCGCCAAATGTGTAACACCTTCATTTTTGTGTTCCTTGCTCACTGGGCCTCTATGATGTCAGGCTATATTTCTGGTTTTATTCATCTGTCCCACAGTGTGCATCCTACCACCCATCTCAGACACTTCAACTCCATCACCTCTAGCTACCTTAACTGCTCTCCCTTCACTGCCCAAGTTTTTGCACCATACATTAGTACTGGTGTCACCACTGTTTTGTTCACCTTACTTTTTAGCTTCTTTGGCATTCTTCTGTCACACTTCCACTTAGTACTCTATGACAGTTGGCTACAGCTCCTCTGATTCTAGCTTTGACCTCCTCATTCAGATTTCCCTTCTCCTCAACAACCCCTCCTAAATCCTTGAAACTATTAACTTGTTCCACTGTTTTCCTTTGTGTCTCAATTTCCAGCTTCTACCACATTCCCCCATTTTCTGCCATTGCAACTGTCTTTTGTGCCTTCAGTTTTGCATTCCATTCCCCTATCATGTGTTGAACTTCTTGTTCAGAGTCTGCCTGTAATGCCACATCATCTCCATATGGCATATTTATTGATCTGTTACCTGTGACCTGTTTGCTAATGTAGCCCACAACCAGTATGAACAGCAGTGGACTCAGTGCTGAACTCTGATGCACACCTACTCCCACTAAGAGCCCCTCTGCAAGTCCATAAATTGTTCATACTTGTGTCATTGGGTACTCATAAGTAGCGTAAACTAATTCTGACAATGTTTCTGGGACATCAGACCATAGAAGGACAGTCAGAATTAACTTTTCATATGCTTTACCCAATTCTAGGAATGCCCAGTTGAACTTTTTCCACATCATAGTTTCTTCTTAACTATCTGTTTCACTGCAAACACTGGGTCAGTTACAGAGCATCCGGCTCTGAATCTAAACTGTTAATCTCCCATTACTCTCTGTCCCTTCAGTCTGGTGGCACAGGCCATCCTCTGCTGTATTACATCTTTCTGTGTGTGTTGCATGGTCACTTGATTACTACATGCCTGGCCTAGCCCAGTGTCCAAAACTGAATCTGTGTTTTTTACTAAAAGGGTCTGCAGCTGCTCACATTGATGACACATGAGCATGTCTTGTGTGCTGTCTGTTTGTAACATTGCCAAGGGTGCACATTAAATAGAGATTTTTTAATCATGTTAGTTCAGTAGCACTACTTTCTGTTCTATGCTGTCCATACACAATGCAGAGCCAGTTCTGAGCCCCAGCTACTGAGCTCATACTATTTAGAAAAGCCCTGGTTTCGCTTTAAACATATTTACAAATTTGTTTTAAACCTTATCTTCTCTTCAATGGAACCTGTTTTCTCTTGAGTTTGATCATTGTCCGTCTTACCTTTATTTCACATATGTTTACATTTTTATGCTTATTTTAATGAAATTTTATTTCAGAATGCCTTGATTTAAATGTTTTTGCAAAATAAATTTTAGCATTCTCTACAACATATCAGTTTAAATTATAAGATGGGAAACAGATATCTTAACTACTCAAAATCTAGTACTGAATTCCATATTGTATCCATAAATAACATTACGTGATGAAAATAGACATTATGAAATTTGCAACTTGAACAAATGTACCAAATTTATTCTACACACAGGAAGGCCAGACCCCATGTGATTGGAAAAGTAGCACATAGTTTATTTGAAGTATATTTATTGTAGCCTGGCAGTTGGTTCACAGGCAAGGTATCCATTTCCTCTGCTGACAGCCTAAGTTTAGCAGTGGAATTGGGACGCACTGACAGGATCAGACAGGTGGAATAGAATGACGTGCCCAGGTATCATTGTCTGTGTTAGACAGAGACCAGGTGCCTTTCAGGCCAACTCTGTAAGGGGAGCCACAAAATTCCCAGCATTAACAGGGCAGATGTATGCACCTTTTATATAGAAATCAGTGTACTCCAGTCTATACTCCACACAAGGGTTATTGACAGGGCCACTGTGCTGTAATGGTTCCTGAACCACATCTGTCACTGCTCTCTATAGTGCCCCCCCCCCCCATCGGACACAAGACCATACAGGTCATTTGACTTTATACACTGTGGCTGTTATCAATTACTAACGTAACAACATGACTTCATTGTTAGATTAAAGTATCCCCATGTGAATCATATGCCAAGAAAGGAAATAAAAGTGAAATGATGCTTTACGGGATTAATGAAATTTAGAACAAATCATAGGATTCATGTCTTATACAGACTGTATTGTACTGACATAGGAATGCTATTCTGGGGGCACATTGAAGATATTTTCTACCTAGAACATTAAAAAATGGCAAGACAGATTTTTGGCAGATTTAAAATAATATTTAGCTACATGCTTGCAACTTGACATGGGTACAGATAGAATTTGAGGTGCTGAAGGATCCAGCTGGGAGAGAGAGAGGGAGTGAAATGGTATGGACTGCACACCTTTCCCAGTGTGGAGGATGAGGGTCATGTTAGATGGTACATCTCCTCTTAATGAATTTCAGATGGACAGCAGGGACCTAACAAGTGTCATCTGCTTGTGATGGGAGAGTGGCTAAGTATTAGGGTTACATCTTTCATGGAAGTGGGGGGCAAGCATTCATTGCTTGGCAGACCCAGACTCATATTCAACATACTTAATGGGTTGTTATATATGGCTGAAAAAGAAAAAAAAACTCTGGTGGCTGCCTGGATGGTGGCTGTGTTTTGACTGGTTCTCACTCAATAAGGAGTTAATGCATAGTGTCAGTAATCAGCTAGATGCTCAGTAGGCATGGGGTAGGTCAAAAATAAAATAAAACAAAATAATAAGATTAATCAGTTCTGTAAAATATCACTTACTTCACTTGACTAAATTCAATGCTCTAATAAAGGAACAGTAAAACAACTAATATACTGGCTTTTAGTGATTATTTTCCCAACTAAAGATAGTTTTAGGTCATGTATTACTCCTCATATACAGCTCGTGAAGCTACAATTATAACACAGATACTAAAAGTACAAGTCAGACCTTCCCATGCATGTTATAAATGCATTTAAGACATTAGGCTTGAGTGAAAATTTTCCATCAACTCATACAATGCCTAGAACAAGGAAAATATAATTGGCTTCAGTACATTTGCCTAAATAGCTGGTATCATTCCTGGGGGATCTAGTATTTATCCGGATGGGACAAGATGCTCGTCAGTTCAGCTTGCTTCATTAAGGATGGCCTGCACCTCTCATTTCAAGGCTTTTTCATCCTAGACAAAATGTTACCACAAACAGAGACTTTTAGACTGAGTTCATTCAGCATATCAGTGCTAAAATCATGTTACAATAAGATGGCGTTCCTTATTGCCAAAAGTCTAAACAATAAATTGTCTAATCTTGTAGCATGCATTCCTGCATTCAGGGGGGTTGTGCTTTTCATGCCTTCAGATCCAATATGGTAACTATGATGGAATATCCGTATTTTTTAAGGAATCTATCACCTCAAGGCAGATCCCTGGGGACTTGCAACATGAATCAAACTGAGCTACAGGTCACTCTAGATGGGATTAATAATGAACTAATGGCATATTTCAGAACATATCCTTTGTCCTCTGATGACTAAAATTTGTCGCTGTTCTAAATTATCTCTGTATGAGAACCCCCCCCCCCCCTCTTTGGGGTAACTTTAAATACACCAAAATACAGCAACAAAACCAAGAAAACTTTTTGTAACTTTAAATATTTTTTAATAATCTGGGACACGTACACATACCTCCAATGTAGGATATGTCAAGAAATTTCTAGAATTAAAACAAAACTTCCCTTGTATATTTGGTAAAAAGAACCAACTAGTGGACACAGCATTCTTGATCTGATTCTTACAAATATGGCTGTCACTTGCAGTACTCCTGTGGTATCTCCTTTCCTGGTAAAGTCTTGTGGTCTTCTCCTTTAAACTCCCAAAAGGTTCTACAAGAATCTCCACTGAGTTTAAGAACTACATACATTCCAACTTCAACTTACTCTGTGGTGTAGTATAAAACATCAGTTATGAATGCATATTCCCTGAGCTTAATACAACAGTAAGCTTCATTAAGGACTTCTGTGTAGAGCTAGTAATTTCTCCCAGAACCAAGTATCACAGGAAATTGAAAAAAAAAAAAACACACTAATGCTCCACAGCCATAAGTAAACTATAGTACAAAAGAAAGAAACTCCTTAAATTATTTTGTAGATCCAAAGCCCTTCTTCTCAATGATAATATGAAAACCGTTACAAAATACTGAAGAACACTATCAGATCCACTTAAGGAGCTCATGAAGTTAAGCTGTCAACCGAAGCCAAAGATGGTTCTAAAGCCTTCTTTAGCTGTGGTAGAACAGTAAGAAACAATGCCCTATATTTCTCGTAATGTATTCGTAAAGACACCTCCTATTCTGACCTACTAGACATTGCCTATATCCTTTCAAATAAATGTAGTCCCCATATTACCCCAAGACATCTCTTTAAAAGTGCCAAATCATCTGAATCTGTTACTCCGACAGTCATCTCTAAAGATCATTTACTGAAAGCATTACTCAAGACTAAAAATGCTTCTTCCATGGGACTCAACAGTATGCCCGGTTGCTTAATTAATAGTGTTAAACTTGCCCTTGCCGATACACTTCTCAAGCTGTTTAACCTACGTTTGGGTACTGGTTTTGCCCCTGATGAGTGGTGCACAGCAGTGGTGATGCCGTTCCATAAGTGTGATTTTATAGCCACAATAGGTAACTAAAGATCTTTCAACATTACAAGCCTTGTCTGCAAAGCCATGGAACATACTATAATTGACCTCATAAACTGCAATGTTGAGAATATTATGAAACTGTCCCCAACAGTTTGGGTTTGTGAAGGGTAACGCCTGTCTATTTAATTTTTTGAAAGGGTTACAGAGGCTGTTAATGGTGACCAGGGATTACATATGGTGTATCCTGACTGGCCAAGGCCTTCAACAGCATTCCTCATACGGGCATCATATAGAAGCTAAATGCCTTGGAAACCAACCCATATGTGATGGATGACAAATTGGCTGAAAGACAGAACCCACACTACAGTTTACTGGTACTGCATCAGAAGGAATGAATACAGTTATTGCCGTTCCTGACGGCTCAGTGCTGGGAATTCTCCTTTTTGATATATTACTTCTTAGATCTGCATGTAGAGAACCAAGACCTCTGGCTAACAAAGTTTTCTAGCAACTGTAAACTGGGGGTCATTGTTAAATCATCCTATGACACCCAAACTCACAAGAATGAATTCCCCCTAGTAAACTCTCTGTGTACTAAAACTAGGCTCAAATTAAGTGTTAAAAAGTATTGTGTTATCATTTTTGGTGGATTACCCTACCCATCATCATACTGTGCAGACACTCCACTACAAAACAGAAATATAATCAGGGACCTAGGTACCATCATATGACAATAGTTGTCAGGAAATACTTGTATTATGCCCTGCTAATTGCCAAAGGAATATCATCAAGGTCTAAACAGGTAACCAATCCCTTATATTCAGCAATAGTCAGGCCAATTATCGAGTATAGTAGTACCCCCTTTGAGATGTGACTCACTAAACATATCAAACAATTCAAAAGACCCCAAAGACTTCTAACCAAAAAATGATCACAGGCCTAAAGTCCCTGAAATACCTTTATTAATGCACCATTAAAGACTCAGTTCTGCTAATTGTCCTGTTTCTCTGCAAGGCCAGTATCTTCACTAATACTAGAAACAGATTCTCTTTGTCATCAGCAGACATACTATGTTCCTTTAAACATAGATTAGATGACTGCATGGGAATCCACAAATTTACTCTAAGATTATAGCTATCCTGTAGAAAGGATGTGCAGCCTGAGGGAGGATCCTGGCAAGGCATGAATGATTATATGACTCAGTGGCCTTGGAATATGAATGAATATAGCAATAACCCATGCCTGGGTGTGGGTAATGCTGGATTTACCCACGTTTGGCATGGTTTGGTCACGAGGGCGAAGCCCGAGTGGCCAAACAAAGCCAACCGTGGGTAAATCCAGCATTACCCACACCCAGAAGTGGTTATTATTATTAATGACATTATTTAAGAAAAAAAATAATTACTTTTCTTAAATAATGGCATTGTATAATGCCTCCTTGCTGTCTGGTATTCTGCGGCAGTTCTGATGTACTATGCAGTACATTAGAGCTGTGGGCAAAAGCAACGGAGAAAGCAAGATCCCCATTGCTTTTTACTGTTTCGCTGTGTTAAATGGTTTTAACATATCGAGATAGCTTTAAAAAAAGCGACGGAGAATCTCTGTTGCTTATTTTAAAGCTGTCTCGCTATGTTAAACCCATTTAACATAGCGAGACAGTTTTGAAAAAAGCAACGGAGAAAGCAAGATCTCCGTTGCTTTTTACAAACTGTTTCGCTATGTTAAATGGGTTTAACATAGCGAGACAGCTTTAAAATAAGCAACGGAGATCTCCGTTGCTTATTTTAAAGCTGTCTCGCTATGTTAAACCTATTTAACATAGCGAGACAGGTTTAAAAAAAAAAGCAACCGAGAAAGCAAGATCTCCATTGCTTTTTACACACTGTCTCACTATGTTAAAGGAGTTTAACATAGTGAGACAGCTTTAAAAAAAGCAACTGAGATCTCCGTTGCTTTTTTTAAACCTGTCTCGCTATGATAAACTCCTTTAACATAGCAAGACAGTGTTTTAAAAAAGACTTATACTAATGGAAAAAGTCCGGGCGACCGGACCTTTTTCCATTAGTATAAGTCGATTTACAACGTGCACGCTGACCAATCAGCATGCACGTTTTGGAATATTAATGGGGGTCATGGTATAATAGTATTTTCAACTTGTCTTGATGATAAGGATGTGACTGCTTGGAGATCTACTTGCTCATTTTCTGATACTCATGTTATACATTTAAGGGCATGGGGAGGTGACCTGGGAATCAGTAGGTGTATGGAAGGTAAATGAATCCCAGATAAGATGACTGTCTCTATTACAGAATGTGTATCTCTCTCTCGATGGCCGCAATTCCAAAAGACTTGCTCTAAGTGTAAATGACCACTTACACTGAGAGCAGCTTTTGTAATCTGGTCCTCATAGTAAGCCTAGTTAAACATAGGCCTTACTGAATTAAGTCACTTACACTGAGAGCAGGTCTTTTGGAATCAGGACAGACTTACTCTGAGAGCAACTCTTTTGGAATCTGGATCTATATAGATACACACACACACACACACACACACACACACACACACACACACACACACACACACACACACCTATGGGCAGTTGTGGAAGATAACTAGTTCTTCTACAGTATAACTTAGAGATGTCAAGAAATCCAGACCACCAGGCAAAACTTCATGTACTGACTCTGCTTAAAGGACATTGCTGTGAAAAACCAAAGTGGAGTACCAAGCATTGTGAGACAAAAATGCTAACTGCTTCAACACTGTCCTACCCATGCCATGACAGCCTTTCATTCTCCCTCTCTCTCTCTCTCTCTCTCTATATATATATATATATATATATATATATTTCCCCCACCCTTTCACTGTCTTGCCCTCCACCCTCCCCCATTTAATTTCACCTTAATTTCCCATAGTCACATACTGTTTAAAACATTCACAAAAGATGCACTAGATCTTTGGCAGTTTTTAAATAATTCTTGACTACTCACAGGCAATTTGTGTTTTGCACATTATACAGGAAAAGAAATGGGGCATTTTAAATTTCTTACAGCTCTAAAAAGCTAGGCTCCACTGTCCCAAGATGCTTCATTTGGCAAGTGATCTGTGTCAAATATTTAACTTTTGACAAAGAAGTAAAGTACTTCAGAATTCTTTTTATTGAATTACTGAATATCAGACCTGTAATCTTGGTTTTGCCTTCCCACACAAAAGAAGCTGAAAAGTGCAATTAAAACTAAATGCATAGAAGGAGATTCATCATATGGCTGTCAGGCTGCTTCCCACACACCATACAATAGAAGCTCAATTACTGCTAGGAGCTGCTTGTGTTTTCCAGACCTATGAATTGCTCCTCTCTCCAGGATTTCTAATTATTAAAGCTTGAACTCTGTCATACAATTTTAACTGCTTTAACATGAGTGCGATGTGCAGACTAATATACAGGAGTTCTGCTTAAGTGATTGTTTACATTTTGCAGTGACAAGGAAATAGCACATAATCTGGAAGTGTTTACAGCAGGAACATATTCTGATCCCAGTATATCTAGTATTTCCTTTAAGCAGTACTTCCTCAGTACGTACTTTGTGTGCATTACATCTGATAACATGCATACTTATACCTTAACTCATTCCTTGTTCTTGTCATTGTCTGTCTAGTATGCCTTCCTTTCTTAGGTGAACTGAGGACAGTACTCTACTCTTATTAAGAAACATGCCCTCTTCCCTCTCCTACTCGTTTCGATAGGCGCTGTGGTATCTTTTACATCCACCCAAGGTAATACCATCTCCATCAGATGGGATCTTGGTTTAACACCTCATGCAAAGGATGTTTTGGGCAGCATGGTACTATGGGAAGTTAAGCTGAAATTAAATTTTTGGAAGAGAGAATTTGTTACTTTGATACATGAAGTTGATTTACCTTGTGCGTCTTACTCAGTGTTAGCAGTATATGTTAATTTATCATTTTGATTCTCTTATACTGTATTGGTTTACATGTACACTGCATATGCTGTCCGAGATCACATGCAGTGTGATTAGTAAATGTGCCTTTCTCTCCATTGTATGATCTAGAAATCAGTATATTTAAAGTAGTTGGGGTGTGAGAGTGCAGATTGCAGGGACAGCTTGCACCCATGTGTATCGTGGATAAAGTGATATTCAGTAAAATGGTTTTGCTCATTTTAATTTCTCCAAGTCTTTTAGGTTTCTAATACCATGACAGGAATGGACCCCATTCCTAAGTCAAATTATGATTAATGTTCATGAAATTAGCATTGTTTTAATCTGTGATGTTAGCCAGAAGTGCTCTTCACAGCACCTGCGATGTGCCCACTATTGATCCCTTCTGTGGTTCTTATGCAGTTACATATATCGGTAAAATATCCAAGTACGATTGTAAATTCTTTTTTATAAGACGTATTGCTCCTACTACTATTGGAACTGTCTGGGTATCCTTCTTCCACATTGTCCTCATTTTTGCCTGTAAATCCTGGCATTTTATGACTTTGTGTCTTTCAGTACATACGACACTATAGTCACTGAGTGCAGCAATTTCAGTGATCAATGCTACTTTTGTCTTCTTTTCCTGGACTACTATATCTGTTTTTGCACATCTATTTTTTGACCTGTTGTGAATGGATGATCCCATGTGATATAAACTTCAACATTTTCTATAATGCTTTGTGGATTATGTTTCCAATGCTTCTCAGCTTCTTCAGTATTATAATGTTTGCACAATCCCCAGTGCAACGGTCTTGCCACATTATTATGCCTTTCAGTATGCAGTCCTTCTACCGTTAGTGTATCACACCCAGAAACAAGATGAGCAACTGTTTCCCATTCTGCTTTACAAAACCTGAATTTGTCTGTTTCTCCCACATGTTCAGTGTACCTTGTGAACCAGTGTGTGCATAGTCCACTATCCTGGGCCGCCAATGTTAACCTTTCAGCTTTTGGTTTAAATTCACCTCAACCATTCCTGCATTCAGTCCTAATCGGCATGAGTGTGTTCCAAGAGTTTTCTGTAATTGCAGCTATATTTGATTTGCACTGGGTGTGACGAGGATGGACAGGATTAGGAATAAGTATATTAGAGGGTCAGCCCACGTTGGAAGGTTTGGAGACAAAGCCAGAGAGGCAAGATTACATTGGTTTGGACATGTGCTGAGGAGGAATGCAGAGTATATTGGGAAAAAGATGCTAAGGATGTAGCTGCCAGGTAACAGGAAAAGAGGAAGGCTTAAGATAAGGTTTATGGATGTGGTGAGAGAGGGCATGCAGGTGGTTGGTGTAACAGAGCAAGATGCAGAGGACAGGAAGAAATGGAAACATTTGATCTGCTGTGGCGACCCCTGACGGGAGCAGCCGAAAGAAGAAGAAGAAGATTTATGCATTTTCCACATTTCTTGCCTTCTCATCTGATCCTTCGCATTATATTCGTTTTTTTGTTTTTTGGCATATTCATTTGCTGCCTGATTTTTATCTACTTCTGGTTTGATTTCTATTCCTGCTTGATAAAGATATGCTTCTGCTAAACTAAGCAGGGAAGTCATCTTAGACTTATTCTCCTCATGTTTTAAAACTTTCACTATGTTTGGATCTTGTAAGGTCATCAGATATGTATGCATTCCTACGATTGCAGATCTATACATGTAATCAATTTTGAGGAGGCCCATACCGCCTTCAGAATGGAGAATATATAATCTTGGTATACACTAACTTTTATAAATCATTTGATAAGCATGACGCTTTTTTTTTTTTTTGTTTTCCCATACAATTGATCCTGTACCTTTTGGGACCAATCAGTCACTTCAAAACTGAAAGTTAGGGCAGGAAGAGTAAAATGGTTAATAGACTGGACTTTCTTCCTTGATATCAGAGCGGTTTTCAGTATTAATTTTAGTCTTCTAAAATATTCCTTACTAAGTTTTATTCACATTTGTTTGTGTTTTATTGTTGATCTTTCACCAATTCCCAAATATTTGTACACTTCTTCTTGCTCAAGTTCCTTTATATCACATTCCTGTCCTAGACTGATATTTTCTTGCTGCTGCAGCTTTCCTAATTTAAAGGTTGCTTTTGCACATTTATCAAGACCAAATGACATTCTTATATCATCTGAGAAAGTTTTGACCACTTGTAGTTGTGCTTTAGATGTCCTTCTATTGTACATAACATGAGGGATTCCTCGCCCAGGATGACCCATCGTCCAGCCAGTATACCAAAGCCTTTTACTACTTACAAGTACATGGCACATCGCACATATGCTCCTTGCAAACGTAGGGCATAAAAGCGATGGTTGCACATACTATCCTCAGAACTTCTCTGCCACTAGTCAGAACACCATCTGCGATCATTAGTCTGCTTGCCTGAGATGCTTGGTGTATCAAGCCATTTCAGATAACTGCCCCATTGGGGTTTCTTTTTCCTTTTGCTACTGCTTTTGTGTGAGTTTTTTTTCTTGTCATCCAAGAAATGTCAGTGTGGGAGACAGGTTCCACATAAGCAAAGTCATGAGCAGTGCTGATTTTGTTTAGGGCCTACTCACGATCATAAATCAAATCTTGTTCCATTTGCCAGCCCTTTGTGCCTAAGACATTGGGCCAGATTCAGGAAGGCTTACACGGAGTTCAAGAGTAGTGTAAGCCTCTGTGTAAGCCTCCCGATTCAGGTACAGCCCAAACCTCCGTGTAAGAGACAGCTAACACGTCTCTTACACGGACTGGGCGTGGAAATGCTCAATACCTCATTTGCAGCTCCAAGATATGCAAATGAGGTATTTGAGCGATCCACGAAGCAGAAACCAGTCCGTGTAACGGACGTGTTAGCTGCAGAAATGTACTCAGCTGACAACTGAGTACATTTCTGCAAAATCAAAAACGGAGCTATGTCAGCTCCAAATAAAGGGTGCATATGTGTCATTAAGCATGCCAATGGCCAAATATGTGGCCATTGGCACGAAAAAGTGTTGCAAAATAAGTTATTTAACTTTTTTTTCACGGGATTATTGTGTTTAACTGCAGCGCACACGCAAACGGGTGCGCTACCTAAAACTGAAAACCGAAGCTTATAAGCCCACAATTGTGGGATTTATGTATTACATGGAATGTCAATGGAGGGACTTGCAGACTAAAACAATATGGCCTCCGCTTAGTGGTTGTCAAGGGGAAGCTCCGTGTAAGATATGTAACTAAGCATTACTAGGCAATCCTATGTAAATGAGGGTTACAATACTGAATCACACTGCCACATAGGTAATGAGCACTTTCTGAGTAGTGTAAGAGTTAGAGAAGGGGGAGGAACAGAGTAAGAGGTAGGTGACATCACGGAGGGGAAGGATAGAAAGAAATGTCCCAGATTGGAGGGCAATGTAAGGTAACAGATGACAGACAGACATCAGGGGGGGAGGTGTGTCCCAACAGAACACTAGGAAAGTCAAGAAATTGAGGGTATACGCTATCCCTACACTCCAAGTTTCTTGATATACGTGATAGCTGCGCGCGTGTAAGGCAGGTTCAACATGTGGGAGCGTGTTGCAAACTGTTTACAACGGTTTGCGTGGGTGTGCACGTGTGTAAGGCAGTGTGCGCGCGTTTTAGCATGAATCAGCCTAGCTAACACCGTGTAAGGATGTGTGCGCGCGTGTAACACTGTGTAGGGATGTGTGCGCCTTAAGTGACTGTGAGTGTGTTTAAGCTGGTGTGCACATTGCTCCCTCAGGAAACAGAGAGGAAACAGGAAACAACCAAAATACAGGGAAACTGCCAGGGAATACTGCTGGAGTTAATTGGTGGAAACAATTACAAGCAGGCAATTACATAGGCAGACTAGAAGCCCAGCCCAGCACTTAAAACACAACAAAGAGCAGTGAAGGCTGTTTCTCACAAGAGATACTGCCAGAAGCTAAGCTATCAGAATTGAAAACTGAAATAAAGCTGAACTCAGAGCAGAAATGCTAGGGCTGCCATGGCTATTATAATCAGGCATAGGCGAATTGCTGAGGGTGGTGACAATGCAGATGCTGACAGACAACCCAGAGTGAGGAGAAGGAGAAGAGTATACAGGCCCAGGGTCACCTACCATGGGTTACATGAGCTGGAGATAGTAGAGCGCTATAGAGTGGACAGAGAGCTCCTGCAGCAGATTGTTGAGCTGTGCAGGCCACACCTCACACACAGAACCAACAGAGGGGAACCCATCCCAGTGGAAACCAAGGTATGTGTTGGCCTAAGAATACTAGCAACAGGTACCTTCCAGAGACCAACTGGTGATATGATGGGGATATCACAGGCATCAGCCTCCAGGGTACTGCACCAGTTCCTGGATGCCATGTCACCACATGTCAGTGATCATATATATGTCCCTAATGACCGTGAAGTTGTGGCCAGCAATATGCGTCTCTTCCAGCAAATACCCTGAGGTGCTGGGTGCAATAGACTGCACGCACATACGCATCAAAGCACCAGCCCGTGAGCGGGGTAGAGTCTACATTAACCGCAAGGGATACCCCTCCATCAACTGCCAGGTCATGTGTGATGCCCAGGGCATAATAATGAATGTGTGTGCTAGCTGCCCTGGGAGCTACCACGATTCCCACATCTGGCATCTGAAGCAGCTGTACCAATCATTTGCCAATGGGGACTTCCCACACGGACACCTAGTGGGGGATGCAGGTTATGCACTTGAGCCGTGGCTGATGACACCCATCAGAAATGCACACACACCTGAACAGGAACGCCATAATGAGGCACACGCACAAACACGTAATATCATAGAGCGTGTGTTTGGGCTGCTCAAGTCACGGTTCCGGTGTCTGGACACATCTGGTGGAGCTTTGCAGTACACACCAACTACATGTACCCAAATGATCATGATATGTGCTATGCTACATAATATGATCCTGCGGAAACAGCTGCAGCAGGACCAGCACAGGGCTGGGCCAAACATCCCCACCATTGCCAAGGCCACCACAGGCAGGGGTGACTCGAGGAGGAACAACCTGACCTTGTCCCAGTAGGCAGAAGGAGGCGTGCCCAGTATGCCCTGGCCTTGGCAAAGAGGCAACGATAGCACATACGCTTGGTCAGTAGGAACACTGGGACTGATACCGCCTGACTCACTCATACAGTAACAGGGATGCCTAACATCACACAACCTGCTTCCAAATGTACAGGAGTGTAGTATGTGTATCCGACAGAGGTGGCCCTGCAGCACCACCTGAGGCATGAATGCCATGTGTTAAGTAATGTAATATCATGTACAATATGCACACCTGAGGACCCCAACTAACATCCATATCCACGCATATGACCCTGTGGAAACAGCTGCACGCCATACAGTGATGTACATGTGCAAAAACATGGAACAAGATACAAAATGAGGGTGTCTAGCAATAAATAGCATGGATAACCACACACCCATGTTTGTACCACAACAAGAAGCAACATGGAATAGCCATGGTCAAAAAACAATGGCTAAAACTGACTACTACTATATAGCCTGCTGCAGACCACTGTCCTAATAGCAGGAACTGCCCCAGGCCTATGTCCATAGGTTCATACTAGGCTATCTGCCCTAGGGCATTAATAAGCCTAGGCCAGAGTTTTGTGGCGTCTGCCACCCCTGCAAGTTGATGGATATGCCCATTATTTTGCTGTGCCTCTGTCAAGCAGTGATACTGAGGTTATCCCTGGGGTATACCTGCAATCTCCCATCCATTGGTCAAGATCTCACTTGAACAAAGCCAGTGAGGTGCTCAGCCCCACATGTACCAGGATGTTGTTCCACAGCATATGGACTCTCTGGGTGATGAATCTGTCCCTCCAGCACATCCTATTAATATCTGTGTTGAGGTTTAGGTCTCCTGCCCTTGTAGTTCTGATGGATGTAGAGGTCTTGAGGTGAAGCATGTTCATAAAGTCTGGGTTGGACATAGCCTTGTATGTCAGGCACAGATCACCTCTGAGCAGTCAGTAAGTGACTGAATACAGCTGGAATTCCTTCAGTCGGGCAGCATAAGAAATATGTTTGAGACCCTTTCACCTCCTGTCGAGGAATTTGTGGGCCCATCCAATCTGAATGGGGCAGTGTATGCAATCATTGGTGTGATGAGTACAGGGGAACGATGACCTCCCTTGATCTAGATGTGAATCACTGCATGATGAGGTGGCCAATGTAGAAGGCCTTCCAAACTACCCTGGCAATGTGAGTGTCAAGCAAAGGTCACTGTCAACCTGGGTGCCCAGGTCCCTGATAACCTACGTTGTGCTTAGAGGATTGCCACCTAGATGGGAAGTAGTGGTAACCTTGTTCTTCCTGAAGGGTATGGCTATGCATTGTTTAGTGTTTAATGTAAGGCCATGGCCGTGGCACCAGTTATCTGTGTCTATGAGACCCTTCTGAAGGATGTCTGTGTCAGATGGGTTTCCAGCTATGCTTCCCAGTTTGCAGTCATCTTCAAACTTTGTCAGCCATAATCCTCCTGTGTTTGCTCGTACTTCTGAAAAGTAGATACTGAACAAATGTGGGCCCAGGACTGAGCCCTGTGGGACACCACTTGTGACAGCTCTGGAGTGTGAACTGGCACCAGCAACTTTGACCCTGTGTGTTCCGTCACTTAGCCAATTTGCAACCCATGCTGTGATGTATGGGTTCACAATTAAGCTGGTGATGTTTTCAATGATACCTGAGTGGGGTATTGTGTCGAAAGCCTTCGCCAGGTCAAGGTAGGCTGTGTGGACTGCCTTGCCCACGTCAATGGCCTCGGTGAGTGTTTTGAAAAAGTCAACCAAGTTTAAAAGGCATGATCTGCCCTTGACAAAGCCAAACTGGATTGGATCCAATGTCTGCAAGTCCCCTATGTCTTCATTTAGAATTCCCATTATGATCCTCTCCATAGCTTAGCAGAACAGGCTTGTCAAGCTGATGGGATGGTAGTTTCTGGGGTTGGTGGAGGCACCTCCTTTGTGAAGTGGGTCCACCATTGCTGTATGCCACTCCTTGGGAACATATCCTGAGTTGAGGCTAAGATTAAACAGCTGCCCTAACTGCGGGTGTAATTACTCATTGAGTTCATGGAGCACACAACTGGGGACACCATCTGGTCCCATGGATAAAGTGTTTTCTGCCTTGGATTGAGCAGTTCCCACCCCAGCAGTGGAGATGTTCGGGGGGCTACAATCCTCTGGTGTACATACCCCCCCAGTTGGGGAGGGGAGAAATCTGCACTGAACCTGTCAGTCAGTATGTTGCCAATGTCTGTAGGTGCAGTGATATCAACATTATTCTGAACTAAGTCTGAGCATATCTGGGAGTTTCCTCCCAGGTTTCAAACATAGGTAAAAAGGCCTCATGATTGTCCCTGAGTCCTGAGTGGGTTTACTCTCAAAACATGCCTCGGATGATTGTATGGGGAACCCAGTGTTTTACTCACAATGAGCAGGGTGCCTTCCCCACGGATTACGCCTATCTTGTAGTAGCTCCTTCCTTGTGTTGTACAGCTTGTTTATGGCTAGGGTCCACCAGACTGGATGCTTGCCTGTGGTACAAAGAGTCATTATTATTTGGGGCCCAAATTTGTTTTTTTTTGGGTTTAGGTTTTTTTGCATTTTTTGATTTTTTTTAAAAAACCCCATTATTTCGGGAAACCTTAAAAAGCCCCTTTGGACCCCCAAAAAATTTTTCCTGGGAGTTTCCCCTTTTCCCCCAAGGGGGTTTTTTTTTTTTTTTTTTTTTTTTTTTTTTTTTTTTTTTTTTTTTTTTTTTTTTTTTTTTTTTTTTTTTTTTTTTTTTTTTTTTTTTTTTTTTTTTTTTTTTTTTTTTTTTTTTTTTTTTTTTTTTTTTTTTTTTTTTTTTTTTTTTTTTTTTTTTTTTTTTTTTTTTTTTTTTTTTTTTTTTTTTTTTTTTTTTTTTTTTTTTTTTTTTTTTTTTTTTTTTTTTTTTTTTTTTTTTTTTTTTTTTTTTTGTTTTTTTTTTTTTTTTTTTTTTTTTTTTTTTTTTTTTTTTTTTTTTTGTTTTTTTTTTGCTTTTTTTTTTTTTTTTTTTTTTTTTTTTTTAAAGGGGGTTTAGCCTTTTTCCATGTGTCCGGGGGTCCTAGGTCTTAAAAACCAGCTTTTATGATGGGAACCATTGGTTTATCCCTGGGGGCCAAGGGGGGTTCCCCCGATAGGCAGCTTACTGTGACCTCCTCTGTACCTGATCTGGTGAGGGACATCAGTGTGTCTGACTATGGAGTCACCTATGACAAGTGTGTCCGCATTGTGTTTGGCCTTAAGGGCTGTGACTGTTTGGCACACCAACTCTGTGGTCAATGTGTTGCATGTGCTGTGCCCTGTGGAGGCAGTTGTGTGAGTGTCTGCTGTGGTGGCCACCGCCATTCTGGTAGACTTCTGATCAGAGCCTCCGAGAGTGTCTCTGTGTGTCTATGTGTATGATCTTAAGTTGTGACAGTGCCATGTGAGACTGGATTAAAGATGTGTGTGTGGTTACCTTCACCCTCTCTCTGGTCTTGCTAGTCCTATGTTGAGAGAGAGCTCAGCCTCCACTTTGGCTATATAGTTGCATCTCTCACATGTATGTGTGTTTTATGGCAGAAGGAAAGGGTTGTCAGTGTACATGAGGCAACTCTAACAGTGCCTCAATATTCCCAGGTTCACCAGCTGAGCAGGAGAGGACACTAGCAACTGATCCCTAGACATGCTAGAAGGAATAGACAAAACAATGTTGGAATACAGGGAGATATCAAGCCCCCCAAGCCACATCATACTGTTTGATTGACAATAGCTACACATACACCGGTGTTTCATAGTGTCATAGTGTACTACTAGGCTATCTGCCCTAGTGCATGTATAAGCCTAGCCATAGTGATGTGGCTATTGCCACCCCTTATAGTGGTAATAAGTGTACAGAATAGATTCTGAATATTGTGCCTCTGACTTAGTAGTGACACATTATGAGCCCCCTACGTAACTGAATAACATGACTGTGTCTCTGTCTAGTCTGTGCCTCTGTCTCATATGCAGTTGTCCAGATGTCTCCTGAAGAGAGTCAGTGAGGGACTCTGTCAAACATGAACTGGGATACTCTGCTAGAGTGTGAGATGCCTCTGAGTTATGACTCTGTCCCTCCAGCATGTCCTATACATGTATGTGCTGAGGTTCAAATACTCAGCTCTCATGGCTCTGGTGGATTTGGATTGCTTGCAGTGGAGTATGTCCACCAAATCCTGATTGGACATGGTCTTGTATGTCAGGCATAGGTCACCTGTAAGTATGCGGTATGACACTGAACAAAGCTGGACTTCCTCTATTCTGGAAGCATATGACATGTGTTGAAGAACCCTGATCTTCATGGTAGGTACTTTCAGGTGCAAAGGTGCCAAAGGCAGGATCTGCCCTGTACAAAGCTGAACTAGGTGGGAACAAGGGTCCGTAGGTCAGTAATGTGTCTGTGTAAGAGCTCCATGACTCCTCCCATATCTTTGCAGACAAGGCTGGTTGCCTGTGTGGTGGTAGTTGCCATGGTCTGTGGAGGCATCCCCTTGTGGAGTGGGACCACTGTTGCCGTATGCCAGTGTTCAGGTACATATCCTGTAGCAAGACTAAGGTTAAATAGCAGTTGTATATATGGGTCCAGCCCCTTCTGGAGTTCACATAGCATGCAACTGGAGATACCAGCAGGTCCCATGGATGCTGTGTACTTGTCTTTGCTGAGTGTGGTTTCACGTGGACATCCAAGATGACAGTGAGGTTAAATACAGCAGTGATAACTATCTTGTTTTGGGGGTGAGGGAGGGGGTAAATCGCACTGAAGCTGTCCGCCGGAATGTTGCCAATATCTGTCAGGTCACTGAAATATGTTGTTGTGTACCAACTCTGAGCATATCCGAGGGTTCACAACCAGGTGTCTGACATAACTGAAGAAAGCAGTGTGGTTACCTTCATTGTCTTTGGTGATTTATGTCCCCAAGTTGACCTTGCATGTCTTTATGAGATAATGTAGCTTTCTACTAGTGCTGATCACAGCTGTCTTCCCTTTGGAGATGTAGCTCTGTCTTGCATTAGTAACCCTCATCTGTCATACAGTTTGTTTATGACTGGGGTCCACCAGACAGGACACTTTCCCTTTGTGGAGAGGGTCCTGTTTTCAGTTGTGATTGTATGGTCCATGCTGTCTGACATCTAGCTAAGGGGAGGTCATTCTGGTTCTGCAGTTATCTTTCATCAGCATTAGAAATGACCACAACAGCCCCTGTGGGTGTACCTCATGCACACACATCCAGCACCTGTAAAGTCCACAACAGTACCTCACCAGGAGTATGACAGAGCTGGAACACATGTAATGTGTAGTCTGATTAAACAGAGTGCAGCTCCACACATTGCCATGCTGTCCACCCAGATGCAAGCTGTGCCTGATGTAGAAAGCCATGTCCAAGCTGGAATCAATGCACATGCTGCACCTTGTACAATCTGAATGGCCAGGAGCTATGCACATGAGGGACCTGAACCCCAGCACTGACATATATAGGACAGGCTGTACTGCATTATCCAAAACACAGAAGCCACCCCACCCCCACATGAGTAAACTACCAGTACAGGTTGTCCATAGAGACACTGGTTGAGTCCCCTCAACAGGAATCCTAATGAGTGGATGGGAGATGGGAGGTTTACCCTGGGTATCAATGTTATGTCACAGGTAGACAGAGGCACAGTATACTAAACAAGACATATGACATGTCGAACTACGCTTACAATGTGTTGATGGACAAACACATTCTCCGACTAGCATTAGGTCAAGATACCTCTTGAACACAGCCAGCAAGGTGCTCTGCCTCAAATGGACCAGGATTGTATTCCACAGCATAGGAGTCTCCGGTGATAACTCCATCCCTCCAACATGTCCAACATACATCCCTGCTATAGGTGTAAGTCACCTGCACTAGTGGTTCAGGTGGATCTTCTGAGTCTGAGGTGGAGCATGCCCATTAATCTCTGTTTGGACATGGCCTCGCATGTCAGGCACATGTCACCTCTAAGCAGACGGTATGTGAGTGAATAGAGTGTGAGTGTCGTCAATCTGGCAGCATATGACAGCTGTTGGGGTTCCTTGATCCTTTAGGTGGGAGACAGTCAGGTGTCTCCAATTGCTGCAGATGTTGTGTGAGATACAGCCAGAATAGGGCATTCAACTCGATCACCGGTCTGATAAGTGAAGAGTACAGGGGAACAATGACCCACTAGATCTGGATGTGAATCCCAGCCTGATCAGGTGGGCAATGTAGAAGGTCTTCCTAGCCACTTTAGCAATGTGAGTCTCAGAAGAATGGCGACTGTTAACCTGGGTCCCCAGGTCCATGATAACCTCCTCTGTGCTTAGAGGATTGCCACCTATATGGTAGCTTGGGGTCACCTTGCTTTTCCTGAAGGGTATGTCTGCACATGTTGTGCACTCTGACTTCAGGCCATGGCCCTGGCACCAGCTATCAGTTACTGTGAGTCCCTTCTGAAGGATATCTGTGTGTGATGCACTGTCCACTATGGTGCCCAGTGTGCAGTCATCTGCTAACATTGTCATCCAAAGTCCTCCCATGTTGGCCTGTACTTCTGGGAAGTACATGACAAACAATGGCGGCCAAGGACTGAGCCCTGTGTGACACCACCTGTGACCAGCCTGGAGTCTAACATAGTGCCAGCAACTCTAACCCTGTGGGTCCCGTCCTTAAGCCAGTTTGCAACCCATCTTGTGACATATGGGTTTACATTTCAGTTGTTAGGGTTTTCCACAATACCTGAGTGGGGTATTGTGTTGAAAGTGTTTGCAAGGCCAAGGTAGGCTGTATGGACTGCCTTTCCCCAACAATGGCCTAAGTGACCAATCTGAAGATGTCAACCCAGTACAAAAGGCATGATCTGCCCCTGACCAAGCCAAAATGGGATGGGTACAATGTCTGCATGTCCCCTATATCTTTGTTTATGAGCTCAATTATGATCCTCTCCATAGATTTGCAGACTACACTTGTTAAGCTTATGGGGCAGCAATTAACAGGGTCTGTAGAGGCACTGCCTTTGTGCAGATGTGCACAACTGGACCCTAACCAGGCTGTTGTGCACACTATGGAAATGTAAAGCAGTGATAGGACTAAAGGCCAGGATACTGACCACCACAGTGAAAGTACTGAAACACTACACTAGACAGTGCTACAGTGTTAGGTCAGTATGAACGGATGTTGACAATTGTGTGCAAAGTATCCCATGCAAAACCTGCAGGCACAGTATACTCCGTTTTGTTCACACAAAAAGCATTCGGCAGTAACTACACAACATGGCACAGAACACACAACCATAAACTTCAGGTATTTGTTGAAGGTCACACTCATCCACAAATGTGATGGGCTGCAGAGTTCAACATATGTAAAGCCCACACTGGGCATGCTCACACACTTAGATAAATGAGACATCTTTCACACAACATGCCACGGGAAGGCTGAACTGGGCATGCTCACACACTTGGTCCAAATGTTACCCCTAGCAAATGTGAAAACACACCAGAGGATGCTCATCCCCCTTTCTAGACACTGATCATGTAAGCACCCTATAAGTATATTGGAGAAAAGGATTCTCTCAGTAATCCAAATAGCGCGCTGTGCTAATGCGTCCGTCTCTAGTGTCATAACATAGTTAGGTAGGGGTTTGAATCCAGCAGGTGGCAAGTGTGTGTGAAGGGGGGTAAGTGTATATGAAAGAAACATCCCTTTTGGCAACTGGGAAAACACACCACAGGATGATCATTCCACTTTCTAGACTCTGATGATGTCAGCACCCTATAAGTATATTGGAGAAAAGGATTCTCTCAGTAATCCAAATAGCACGCCGTGCTAATGCGTCCGTCTCTAGTGTCATAACATAGCTAGGTAGGGGTTTGAATCCAGCAGGTGGCAAGTGTGTGTGAAGGGGGTAAGTGTGTATGAAAAAAACATCCCTTTTGGCAACTGGGAAAACACACCACAGGATGATCATTCCACTTTCTAAACTCTGATGATGTCAGCACCCTATAAGTATATCAGGGGAAAGGAAATTCCCCAGTAATGCGAATAGCGAGCTGTGCTAATGCGTCCGTCTCTAGTGTCATAACATAGTTAGGTAGGGGTTTGAATCCAACAGGTGGCAAGTGTGTGTGAAGGGGGTAAGTGTGTGTGTAAGTGTGTATGAAAGAAACATCCCTTTTGGCAACTGGGAAAACACACCACAGGATGATCATTCCACTTTCTAAACTCTGATGATGTCAGCAACCCTATAAGTATATCAGGGGAAAGGAAATTCCCCAGTAATGCGAATAGCGCGCTGTGCTAATGCGTCCGTCTCTAGTGTCATAACATAGTTAGGTAGGGGTTTGAATCCAACAGGTGGCAAGTGTGTGTGAAGGGGGGTAAGTGTGTGTGTAAGTGTGTATGAAAGAAACATCCCTTTTGGCAACTGGGAAAACACACCACAGGATGATCATTCCACTTTCTAAACTCTGATGATGTCAGCACCCTATAAGTATATCAGGGGAAAGGAAATTCCCCAGTAATGCGAATAGCGCGCTGTGCTAATGCGTCCGTCTCTAGTGTCATAACATAGTTAGGTAGGAGGTTTGAATCCAGCAGGTGGCAAGTGTGTGTGAAGGGGGGGTAAGTGTGTGTGTAAGTGTGTATGAAAAAAACATCCCTTTTGGCAACTGGGAAAACACACCACAGGATGATCATTCCACTTTCTAGACTCTGATGATGTCAGCACCCTATAAGTATATCAGGGGAAAAGAAATCCCCCAGTAATGCGAATAGCTCGCTGTGCTAATGCGTCCGTCTGTAGTGTCTTAACATAGCTAGGTAGGGGTTTGAATCCTGCAAAGGGAATGTATGTGTGTTAGTATGAGTGTGGTTTATGTGTGTGCACTATGCTGGGAGGGTTAACTGCCTTTTGCCAACTGGGAGAACACACTACAGGGTGCACATCCCTCCTCCTACACACAGATGATGTCAGCACCCTCTAAGTACAGCATTAGTAAGGATTTCTCCAACTACTGCAAATAGCACACTCTGCTAATGTGTCTGTTTCTACTGTCATTGCACAGTTAGGTATGGGTTTAAATCTTGCAAATGGAAAGTATGTGTTTTACTGTTGGTGGGGTTAGTGTGTGCACAATGATGGGGTGGGATGTGGCTTTTGCCACATGGGGCTATGCACTGCAGGGTGGTCATTACCCTTAACAAGCAGTGATGTTGATAGCACCCTATACAAACAAAACTACAAAACAGAAGGTGGTGGTACTGATAACACATGTAAGGTAACACTTCTTCAAGTAATGTCCACAAAACGGAGTAGGATAATCAAACAATTCTTTTATTCTATACAGACAACATGACAACAGACAACTAACTGCCAGTACTCAGTATAGTGTTACATGCTACTGTAACACGCACATGTACCGAATATACCTAGATAGTGTTCTGAAGCCTGAATGTGGCAAGTGTGTGGATGTGGGATGTGTCTGTGTGTGCATTTCCGTATGGGAAACATGTTTGCTGTGGCAATCAGGGTACTACAGTACCTGATGCACATTACATCTTCCAACTGATGAGGTTGCCTGAACCCTGTGAGTACAGGTAGAGAAGGGGATGCCAGTAGTAAACAACATAGTGCACTTCTGAAATGTGTACCTGTCATGTATCAACAGCTACTCATGTAGGGTGATAAATAATGGGAATGGCAGGTGAGTGTGTGCATCTGTGTGGGTAGCAGGGTGTGTATAGATGCATGTGTGACAGAACAGATACATGTAGCTGAATCTACATAACAGCACAAGATGCGCATTGCCATAGTCAATGTTAGCATGTGATGGTGTGCAGCTGGTACACTTTGTTAAGTAGTATGGGTGCAGATAACAATTGAGGACATTCATACAGTTACTGCGGCAGGACTGCTGGGATATACACACATTTATACTGCAACAGTCAACAGTTACCAACATGTTACTACTTATACACATCTATGTAGTCACCCTGTGCATCAGCAACGTGTTTACCTTTACCTGCACCAATGTTGTAGTATGCAGGAGGTGGCACAGTGTCATCATATGCACAGGGTGTGGGTTAGGTATGCCCAAGCCGGCCACTGGTAACACCAATTGACATGTGTGTGTATGTGTGTTTGTGAGGGGCAGCAGTACAGGGTGGACCGTTGTTGGTGCAGTGTGTGTGTGTATATGTGTTTGCCCTAGATGTTAGGTTTCCAGGTTTCTGCATGTGTGTAAGCACACACACAGTCCCACATAATGGCTGCCATGTACAGGGTTTTGTGGACAGCCACAGACTGCACCTGTCAGGTCATCCAGATCAGTGTCTGTGGGCACGGACATGGTACCTGTGCCTGGCAGGGGTGCTACGGGCCGTATCCGGTACTAACCCAGACTGGGTACTGTCATCGGAAGCAGGGGTGTGTTGACTGGACACAGTTCCCTGTTGGGACTGTCCAGAGCCACGTGCACGTGGTCTCCTGGGGCGTCTGGATGACAGCACAGACCCAGCATTGCTGGGGCTGGTGCTGGCACTTGAGGCGCGCGAGTGGGCCTGTTGTCATCCGCCACTGCCAGCTGGTGCTCTTGCTGGCATACGGCCACATCGACGCCGCAAACGCACACCATCGCCCTGGCCCATGGACATCTGGTTGTGGAGCAGCTGTTCTATGCCCCCACAACGTCTGTCAACGACATCTGTGAAGTTACGGATAGCATTTGCAACATCATGCATGCCGTCTGTCATGGCTATGCGACATGCTCTCAGCTCCCTCAGACCCTGTCTGGTGTACCTTTCCATACGTGCCTGTGCCTGCATGACAGTTCTAAACATAGTGGAGGTTGACATACCTCCTTGGGCACGTCGGCCAGAGGCAGTACGGCCACGGATGCCCCCACGAGATCCCATGGGCGACTGTCTGTGTGGTACCATTGGAGGCCTCTGCACATGGCTGCCTTGTGAGGATGCATGTACCACAGGTACCACATTACCCTGATCTATGCCCACTGCTGACTGTCCATCACCTAGGGACAATGGTGACAAAGGATGTAACGGCAGGATGACTGTGCGCATTGACGGGGTTGAAAGCTGTGTACTGTCAATTGGCTGACCAATGGCGGACCCAGACACACCTTCCTGCACCATTACAGACATTTCATCATCATCAGTACGTGGGGCACAAGATTCAGGTTCCCTGCTGCAGGTCACCAGAGCAGCACCAGAACCTACGGGAGGAAAACATGGAACACAGATTACAGTCTCAATACATATTTGAAAGAGATGCACTTCAATACTAATGCACACATTCAGAAATGGACACATGCACTCATGGACACTAACACACATGCACACTTGGGCACAGGCACACTTGCACACATGCACACCCCACAGTAAACACACACATCAGTACCGTGTTACACTACTCAATTTACTACCTGTCAATTACAGTTATTGTGAACACAGTCACCAGCATGTCTACTACAGAGTTACACTACTCTTCCTAGTTTTATAAATTGTTTTACAGATAATTTTAAAAGACTCACCAGCATGTATGGCCTGCCTCATTGCTACATGGGAGGGACCTGGAAGTGTGAAGAGAGTAATGTCAGTGGGCACATGTGTGCCATTCATTTTGCACATGATACAGTACAGTAGTACACTAGTTCCCTTATACACATCAGCTGCACATCATGTCTGTATATATATCATGATGACAGATACATACCACATGCACACCTTATGCGTGCATGAAGTAACAGCGTACAGAACAGTCATATGTACATACCAGGAGTTAACTCTAATCTCATCCTTACCTCTCTTCAAACGTCAACTCAAACTGTACTTCCAAACCCACTGGCTTTGTTCTTCTTGGAGTCCAGGCTAACGTCCCTCTCCCTACCCTCTCTTCACCTTTAACCCCTCATTGTGCATAGAAACTAGCTTCTACCCTGTTTCTTTCACCTTGATGTCCTTCTATGCTCTGACCTACTTCTCCCATCCCTCCCACCTCCTCTTGACTGTCTTCCTTCTTTTCCTCACTTCCCTTCTTAACTCCTGCCTCTTCCATATCATTGTATCTGTCATACTCCTTCTACTTCTCTACCCTTCTGAGCCCTAACTATTATGTATATGGCTTTTGCCTTATTGCATAACCATTATGCTTTAGGTAGGATTGCTTTGAAACCAACGGTACATTGTGTATGACTCTAAACTGTTTGACTTCCTTACATGTATGTTGATTTAATTAACAGGCTGGTGTACAATTCTATTATGTTGGCTGTCTGTAATGACAACTTGTTTGTCTGCCTTTATTACGTTATGTGTGGAGCTTTTCTCCACAGGCCTCTACTGAAAATGAACTTATATCCAGCTAGACTATCTGGGTCAACAAATGTAAAAGTAATAACAATAAATGAATATGGCATCTTACCTGCACGCTGTTTTGCTGCTGTGTGGATCCAACCTCCATCAGGATGCATGATGGTTGCTGTTGTTCTGGGGCTGGATCCACAACACTTAGCAGTAGCCCCTCCTTTCTGGTGAGGGGGATGTGTGGCCACCCCCACCTGTGGCAGCCTGTTGCCTGCGGATATCTGCAGCACGCTGGCGGACATTTCTTATCAAATCACTGCAGTGATGTCTCACCTGCTCATATGTCCTATCATGCATGCCAACATCATTTATCCTGCTAACAAGGTTTTGCCACAGTGCAGACCTCTCCTGCTGATTCTGGGTGGTGCGTGAGAACAGGATGGCATAGTCACGCACCAGGCTCTGGTGGATCACGTCATCCTCTGCAGCAGAGTAGGCAGGATTCCGTTTAGGTGCCATGTCTATCTGGAAAGGTACACAAACAGGTTATCAGCATAGTATCTCAACAATACATGGTACACATTCTATACAGGTAGTGTTAACTTCTACTTATTACTGATTGGTTAAAACCTGATTACAGTGTAGCTATCATTCTATGTCATTTGTACTAAGTACTTGGCCTTCAGACCAGTTGTTTTACATTAGGGAGGTTGGTGGCAAGCACTGTGGTGGCAGGACACATATCTTTCATCCATTGAAGTTGGGAACTGCTGATTGTGGGCCCAGTGTACAAGTGTATTACTTCTGGTATGGGCAGTTGGCCTTCAGGCCAGTTATTTAACATTAACGAGGTTTGTGGTCTGCACCCATGTGTGACAATAGGCTGTACTCTGCCATTCATAGCTGGGGACATCTGGTTTCAGGTTTATAGTGCCTGCATATCTGAGCTGTATCTTACTGACATTGCTACACCTTGTTTGTTGTAGCAAACACTACATCCAGGCCTCCTGCATCTACCTTTGTTTATATGCTTGTTATCTGTTAGCTTGTTATTTCACTGGTATGCTACATCCACATAGTACACATCTTTGCAACACATCTGTGACTCACTACTGTTATCTGCATTGCTTACTGTACGTACTTCCATGTTACACATGACAGCAAGTGACTGCTTGTCATTGTTGCATTTACTTCATTGTGACACATTGCACTTAGGTTACCTGGCATTTGCTCACTGACGCTTTTATATCAGTCAGCAGTTGTAGGTAATGTCAGTACACCCTCACTCCCCACTGGACCTAGTTTTCAATCATTAGTGATTACAGAGTTCACAATAGTATTCTAGCATGTCCAGAGGTCAGTTGTCAGTTCCCTCCTCAGTCCAGCTGGTGAGTGTGGTACTCCAGAGACAATGTTAGAACAGATGCATGTACACAGACAACCCCCTCCTCCTAACAACAAATTCAAACTCATGTGAGTGATGCAACCATATACCAGACTGGAGGCTAGGCTCTGTCTAGTCAATACCGCCATAACCAGTCACGTGGCAAAGGGGATCACTCACTACACTTCCAGTCTCATGTAGACCTACCACAACAGCGGACCTAACACATGATCACACATGATCATACTTGCAGGCTCAGACCACAGCTCTGCCTATGCAGCAGAGACCTCCTAAGCAGACATCCAGGCAACCACTACCACATAAACGAACATGTGCAACACATATCACACAAAGCCAATGTGCTGAACACTCACAGCCATTAACAGTTAACAACACACCTCATACACCTGTACTAGGTGCCTCTATCATCAGGCACACTCACATCATGTTCACCAGGCTTAACGAGGTGAGGGTCACGGTGTGCAGCCTGTCAGGCACTATGAACTGCCACATAACACAAACAGTCAGGTAACCCCAAGGCAGGTACAGGTATGACTCAGTCAATGTCCATGCTGCTGTGAATGGCCTGACACATTCCTCCCTGGACTACATGACATGAGACATTACAGAGCTCTCTGAGCACGTAGCCCGAGACAGTTTGACCCTGACCTTGAGTAGCATCCTACCCTCACCTAGAACAATGCCACAATATCAAGGCACGATGATCCCTTCCAACAATTGACTGACATACTGGTGTCATTCACAGGTATGCCAATGCCTGCCATCTTGGGGTGGTATGCTTTGCTAGGGACAGCTTGCACCTGTCACCACAGTCCTATTGGCATTTGGCGGAGCCTCCTGCTACACCCATAGTGCCTGTATTAGGCAAGGCTCATAAGGCAAACCCACATCCATTTGTATCACAAAGGATGAGGAAGTAAGAGTGATGCTACTCAACACTGGACGTCTAGACCCAAAGATGCACGCACCCAAAACCCTACCTAGCATTCTGGACATCGATATCTGTGCAGTAACATGAACCTGTTTCAGGTTTCACAGGAGCACACCAGTACTACCACGTTATAGCTGTTACCATTCTTGTCGGCCACAACACTTGAACAAGGGAGGGGGAGTATCAGTATTCAATGCAGATTCCCACGCCTCGACATTGGTGGCACAGTACAACATAGGTGTTAGGCCATTGAGTACAGAAGACGAAGTTGGGGACCTGGGGAAGAAACATGGTAGCGGTCTGTCATTTGTCTACCACATGGCCAACGTGGATTGACAGACATGTTATATAGCCCAGCTAATCATGACTGATTCACATGTATGGCAGGGAGGTCATTGTGCCTCTGTACTCATCCATCATCAGGCCTATAATTGCGTACAATGCACCTTTTGGGATGTACCTAACCAGACACCTACAGCAACTGGTACAGGACAACAGTACATCATCAAGGGGATGCAATGGCTCACACAGATGTCATATGCTGCCCAGGTAAAGTGAATCCAGCTGGACTCAGTGGCATACTGCCTGTTCAGAGGCAATCTGTGCATGCCATATACAGCCATGTCCTACCTAGCAGTAATGAACGTGATGCACCTCAGGCAATCAGAGTCCCATACAGCCACATGCTCAGGAGAGCTGGACCTCAGCACTGACATACATGGACATGCTGGAGGGCATATTCCTAACCGAGAGGCTCCCTTCACTCTGTAATGAGCTCACACTACTGGTTAGGCAGAGTCCCTCATTGACTCTCTTCCATAGGAATCTGGATGAGTGGATGGAGATCATAGTTGTACCCCAGGTATCACTTCTATGTCGCTGTTAGACAGAGGCAAAGTATACTAAAGTCAGACAAGGGCATAGCAGCATAAGATGTGATTGGGTGGCAAAAGACAAACACATTCTACTAGACTTACCAATGCCCTAGGGCAAATAGCCTAGTATGAACCTATGAACTGTTCATTCTCAACTGTTCAAGCTCATTACAGAGTGAAGGGAGCCTCTCAGTTAGGAATTTGCCCCTCCAGCATGTCCATGTATGTTCTATTCAGTCGCACAGCTTGCTCAGAGGTGACCTTTGCCCAACATACAAGGCCATGTCAAACCCAGATTTGATGAATATGCTTCACCTAAAAAACCTAGAACCATCAGAGCCACAAGGGCGGGAGACTTAAACCTCGACACGGCTATTAATAGGACATGCTGGAGGGATAGATTCATCACCCAAAGACTCCCTATGCTGTGGAACAAAATCACGGTATATGTGAGGCAGAGCACCTCGCTAGCCTTGTTCAAGAGAAATCTTGACCAATGGATGGGAGATCACAGATATACCCCAGGGATTACCTCCGTGTCACTGCTCGACAGAGGCACAGCAAAATAATGGGTATGGTTCCCCATACTAAAGGGGTGGCGTAAGCCAAAAAACGATGGGCTAGGCTTGTAAATGCCCTCGGGCAGATAGCCTAGTATGAACCTATGAACATGTGTGTACTGCTATAGTACATCTGCCATATGTTGCATGTGTGTGTGTTGTGGAGGATGCACAGGTAATGGCCAGATACTTCTGCACAGGTGACACGTCTGACACATTCTGGGTGTTCATCCATACATACTGGATGTGTGCTGCCATCCAACCCTGTGATGTGGACACACATTACTCAGCCTGGATATACATATCTGAACAACACCACAAGCACAGTACACTACCTTGCTATGTATGCATGTTATTACACAGTTATTCAGTAGTTATGACAGTGATGCTATCCATGCAGCCCACTGGGCCAGTGGAAGCCACAACACACACCGCCAGCACCTTTGCATATGCGTACCACAGACATCCCACATACTGCATGTACTGTGCACACAGTTATCTAACCCAGAACAACTGCACACCACTTATTAATCCTGTCCAGTGGACTACAGATACAGGCATATTGTATAACAATAGTAGGAGGCTACTGCAGCACAGGGCAGATTCACATGACGGGAAGGCATCTGTTGTCTGCAGTGTTAAGATGTTTCACATTCACCAAATGCAAAGATATTGCCAACATTGTTGCAGACAGTTTAGGTGCAGGTACCCCCCCCCCCATTGTCCTACACACGTGTTATTAGTTATCCCAGATGACTGTAACCTCTTTATCCTCTCACATGTCCAGGTGAGAGCCACCCTCATCATTGCAGAACACATATCATCACTGTTACGAAATGGTATCCCTGGATGTGTGCTACATTCACCCCTGGAGGACATAGCACCCCATGACAGACTGATATTAATCCCTGGCCATACTACAGGATATGTACCTGAACAGTGCCATACATACACAGTGGTCCCACACCAATGAGGAGGAACCTCTACTGACCCTGGGAACTACTTCATCATATGCACAACTGGCCTTGTGTTCTAAGCTATGGAAGTGTTAGTTATGGCCCACATGTACAACAATATTACATATGTTTATATTTCATGACTATGTACACACAACCTATCTCATGGACATACCTATAGATAGTGAACTATGATACATTTGGAGGTGTCACAGTATACACAGGATTAACCTGCTACTTTGCATTACCTGTGTTTGTGGCAGCTGTTGGTGTGTCACTGGTGCTGCTTGAAGTTTGCTGCTGCTGCTGGTTTTGCTGCTGGCTGTCTTTATTTCTGTTTTGTTCTGTTTTGTTCTCTCTCTGTCTCTCTCTCTCTTTCTCTGTCGGTTTTGTGCAATGAATGTATTGCATGAGTGTAGTGTGGGTACTCATTGCTTTTGTAGGTATCTGCATAGGTCCATGTGATGGCCTCTGCACCAATTGTAAGGCAGCATTTGCTAATTGCATGCAGCTGGGTGTGTACTGATTGCATGTCTCACTGTGATTTCAGGACACTGCTATAAAAGGGTATGTGAGATAAGCGTTGCCCTTTCAGATTGTAGGGCGTGGACCATGCTGGTATGCTGTTGACAGTGTTTTGTGAGTGTGAAGGTTAGTACATCTACCATGCTTCATGCTGTGTTGTAGATTCAGGTTGCTGCATTTATCTTGCCTGTTCCCTATAGTGAGTGTGTATGCATACTGACACCTACAACTATATGTCATATGTATTGCTATATAAATATATATATATATATATATATCTGTGTACATATGCATACTTTCATATATGTACATTAGTTGACATTATTGGGTACAAGCTAACAATTAGCAGGGCTGTTTCTGTTAACACTACACTAGTATGGGAACCCAGTAATTGGGACTATAAAAGTCTGCATGACATGCTTTGGGTAGTAGACATACTATATTGCCTTTATCTTCATTCATACTATTACGTGTTCCACTTATTTAGCACTATATTCCTGTATGAGAGTCATGGCTTAGTGGTAGGTCATACAGACTAGTGTTACAATGGTCTTGTGGTAGGACCTACTAGTATGCTCATATTCTGCTTTTGAGTTGAGTATAGGGCCTATCAATCAAAGTGCTGGAGGCACCTTTAAGCAGTTAAAGGGCTTAGTAGGTCTCACAGGAGCCAGGCTGTGTTGCAGATTCTGGTTGCTGCATATATCTTCACTATTTCCTGTAGTGAGTGTGTATGGCTACTGAGACCTACAACTATATTTCATATGTATTAATATATATTTATATATATGCATGTGTAGATATACATACCTTCACATATGTACATTACCTTACATTATTATGTACAAGCTAACAGGTAGCAGGGCTGTTTCTGTTCACACTGAACTAGTATGGGAATCCAGTAATTTGGCCATTAAAACTCTACCTGACATGCTTTGGATAGTACATCTCCTATATTGCCTTTATACTGATTCCTACTATTACATGTTATATTTATTTTAGCACTGTGTTCTTGCAAAGCAGGCATGGCTTAGTGGTAGGTCATACAGACTACTGTTACCAAGGTCCTGGGTTTGAGACTGCCAGTGGGAATCTTTTTTACTTTGCAAACTTTCAAACTGAGTACAGGACTTGTCAATCAAAGTGCTGAGGCCACCTTTAAGCAGTTAGAAGGGTAAGTAGGTCACACAGGGGTCAGGCTGTGTTGCAGATTCAGGTTGCTGCAATTATGTTCACTGTTTCCTGTAGTGAGTGTGTATGGCTACTGAGACCTATGACTATATTTCATATGTATTAATATATATTTATATATATGTATGTGTAGATATACATACCTTCACATATGTACATTACCTTACATTATTATGTACAAGCTAACAGGTAGCAGGGCTGTTTCTGTTCACACTGAACTAGTATGGGAATCCAGTAATTTGGCCATTAAAACCCTACCTGACATGCTTTAGATAGTACATCTCCTATATTGCCTTTATACTGATTCCTACTATTACATGTTATATTTATTTTAGCAGTGTGTTCTTGTAAAGTAGGCATGGCTTAGTGGTAGGTCATACAGACTAATATTACCAAGGTTCTGGGTTCGAGACTGACAGTGGGAATTTATTTTTCTTAGCAAACTTTCAAACTGAGTACAGGACCTGTCAATCAAAGTGCCATAAAGGCACTTTTAAGCACTTTAAACCAGGTCTGCGCTCGTTTGCTGAGCTCACGCATGCACTGGCGGTGAGCTCCGCTAACACAAGCGCACACCGCTAATTTCTTTGAAAGAAAAGAAAAGGGGTGACAGGAAAGTGGTGAAAAGGGGTCACAAAGAGGGTAAGACAGTAGGGAAACAAGCGTGGGATTTGCAGGAGGGATGTAGGTAAGGCCCATAGATGCCCATGTCTTTGGCAGCAACAGCTGTGCATTTCCATGTATTTTGGTGAGACATTAGAAACCTTTCACCCCTGAGAGAGGTGTCAGGACAACATTAATAGTTGTTGTAGAGCCAATTGTAATTAACTGTTTCAATGTCAAGCAGACATGTGTGCGACATGGACAGCTATGTATGGGGCATAATTTTTTTGTGGGTACAGAGTGCCCTTTTTTTTTTTTTAGGTGAGAGTGGTATGTCAGGTGAAGGAAGTCGGTATAGCTGGGGAGGTAGGTTGGGTAGGTTAACAGACAAGAGAGACAAGACGCATACAGGGGCAGTGTATGACACACGTGGGGGGTTACACAATTGACGGGGACGGAGGTTGGGATTTCCAAGATGCATGAGCCCACAGATGGCAACAGTGGAACTGATATCCCCACCCATAGGCAGTTGCCACTGTTCCTTCACAGCCCAGGACGGGGCTGTGCTGGGGGCTGTGTAGGCGGGGCAACGGCCGGGGCCGTTAGCTGTGCCACACAAGCCTCGAGCTGGCGTAGGGGCCCAAGAACAGTGTCTTGGATCTCCCTTCGCACCACAGACCGGACACCGCAGAGGGTGAGTGGATGAACCCCTCCGGCCACACTTGCAGAGGGGGGACGGGCCCCATCCCCTGCAGCGCTTCCACCCGAAGGTGGCACAGGGCCACCGGAGGGGTCCGGCCTGGGCACTAGTGCCAGGTGCAGTCACCAGCTGAGGTGGGAGAGGTGGGTCCGCTGGGACCTGCCTTCCCAAGCGTTCTAGGTTTGTGAGTAGTTATGTTAGTTTGGGTTAGTGGCATTGTATTCCATTCAGATTAGTTGTAACAGCATGCATTGGTATTCCCATCAAACAAACACCCAGATATTAACACCATTGAACAAGGGACATATCAATATCACATGCATTATTTGAACAGAAATACACAGTCAAACAACATGCAGGGTTGATTAATGGCAACAGGCCATCAGATTTGCAGGTATGAACAGGGCACATGCACGAACAGACATGCATATATTTTTGAAACGGACAAATGTCCATGATTAATGAAATGTTCACATACCATTATTTAGTGGGTGTTGTTATATGGAATTATAGGGTTGGGCGGAGATAGAAAGTGATGACACATTCATATGTTACACATTGATTTACATTTATAATAGGTACACAATTAAGTTGAGGCTGATGTTTCAAAATAAATTTTATTTGACTGTCAAGCTACACCTGTTACAAATACATCACTATCCTACTTATTTTGAATCTGATCAGATACATCATCCTGCTACACTTTGATGACAGGACAGGGGACAACTATGGCTGTTTAGTCTGTCAGATAATCATTCATTCTATCTGCAAATTGTTTACTGTGATCACCATATACAGCATTTGGCTAGACATTCCAGATTCTGACACACTGAAATCAGTTTGGTATATTAAGTTGTACTTCCCACATGCATTTAGTTCTGTAGAAACACTCTGGGGCTAATATATTCCGGGGTTATTACTACTTTATTTATTCATACATGACCCTTTCTGTCAGTCTCACACTTTCTGCAAATTCACAGTTCAGGTTGCTACTTCTAGGCTTTGTTCACATGTTAGACTAGTGGTGATTCAAACACTTTCCAACAGCCTCACTTCTGTCATGATTCAGCATTTCAACAGGGGATATATCTCACATGTGACTACCTCAGATTCTGAAGCTGTACTCTTGAGACTACTGCAGGTTACACTATATTTAATTAATGGTGGGACATCTGTATGACAGCACTGTTTAATTCTATCAATTATATTTCCAGTTACACTTGCATACTGATGAACTTGTTGCAGCCATACCTGCAGACTTTCAAATCTTGCTTGCACATTATATTACTTTTAATCAATACACTGCAGTGTTCTGATACATGCTACAGTATAATATTTATTTACAAGTACTGGGTGGGGTTACTAACCTGCACGGTGGCACATCCGCACCAGCCTACGGGCATGCATCTCGCGATTCATAGAGCGGACACCTGCAGCTGTAATACAAAAGAAGTAATATTGGACTACACATCTCCATAGTATCAGCTAGTTGAAATCCTTACATACATAAGTAAAATGTAACTTACTCAGTAGTGGGGCGTTGGGCATATCCCGGGCCTCCTGGATCCATTCGGACAACTGGTCTTGCTTGCGTCGTTTCAAGTCCGCATGGTGGTGACGGACCTGCTCACCAGTGCGTGGAATGCCAGTAGCACTGGTCAGATCACGAGCCAACTGGTCCCATGCCTCTGCCCTATATGCTCCCCATGAGACCTGGCCCTGCATGAGTTGGGCCTCGTGATGGTGGACAAGGAGCCAGACCATGTATCTGGACTCCTCAATGCCCCAACGCTGTGCTCGAAAGCAACGTCCCTCACCTACTCCACTCATTCTGACTGCAGCTCTGATCTACAATCGTTTCTGCTGTGTATTCCGCCTATGGGGCTTATATATGCCGATTTTCCGCACATTTCTCTGATTGGCCATTTTGGAATTGTATCTACTTCACTGAAAATGCTTTATCATGCTCCATTCTGGATTTTATCCCATATATATGCTATTTCTGCATTTCTAGGTATAGCTGTCATGGCTTAGTGGTTTAGTACCTTGACTCTAGTGCATGGTATCCTGGGTTCGAATCTGGCAACTGATTTTTGATTTTCCTGACAGACATGAGTTGAGACCTGTCAATCAAACATGCCAAAAGCACTTTTAAGCACTTAAAACCAGGTCTGCGCTCGTTTGCGCGGAGCTAATGCATGCGCACTGGCAGTTAGCTTGTGGGAGCGCCGCGCAAACGGTGTGCGCTGGGATAAACCTTAATTGGCTAGTGACACACATGTTCAGCTAAGCACAGCTAGTTGCAAACAGTTTCACTCTGGTAAACCGATGCCTAGCAACAGGCACGCAGTTTACAGCTTTTTAAACACTACTCAGCTACGGTCACTCCGTCTCACAGCAGCTTACCTATCAGTACATTTCTGACTATTTTTGTTATTGTGTTACTTCAGAATATATGCTCCGTTTCATTCCATTTTACAAAAGGGAATACATTTACATGTGTACAATACTGTCAGGGGCTTTTAGTGCTTATTTACAAAAAAAAGGTTGTTGTGGGGGCTCGAACCCTGCCTGCCTACTCTTAGGTCGGCAACTCTACCGCTAAGCTATTACTTCTTGGCTTACTTTGCATATTTAGTTCTTATATCCTTTTCCACTGATTGCTAACTGTGATTGCGCTTAGTAGCACACCAGCACGGGCACACAGTAGCAAACATTTACGGGTTTTAAAAAAAAAGGTTTTAATTTAATTTTATTACATCTCTTCACTTTATACAGTGATGGTCTATCGGGGCATGTGTTGTGTAGTGTGTTTATGCACATTTCCATGGCCTCTCTCGTGGCTGTTTACTTTCAGCCATTCTAGTCTTCCGGGGGCGTGTCCGCTTGCAGGGCTTAGCCTACAGACACGCCCCTACTCTCTTACACGGACTGTGTAAGAGTTACTAGTGTGATTCAGCATGCCTTATGCACCTCATGCATATGCATGACATGCTGACATCACACAGTTTCACTGCAGCCTCCGTGTAAGAGTTATAACTCTTACACGGAGGCTTCCTGAATCTGGCCCATTATGTAGTCAGCTTTCATATCTAGCTATTTAACTTGAGAATCAAAGTCTAAAATGCTTATTAAAAAATACTATGGAGGGTACATCTGAGCCTGAGGTCAAGTCGTCTTTGAAGAGAAAGGCCAAAAAGCCTAGATCTGACTCTTCTACTGAACCTCCTACATCAGACATCTTTCTCGAGGTGATGAAAGGCCAGAGATGCATCCAGTTTTTGGGTCCTATTCATTGGCTAGGACTGCTTCAGTGACTGCCATTGATTCCACTACAGGCTTCCGCTTTGGATGCTCAGGGGGAACCTAGACTTGTTATCACTGAAGGCCCTGAGGGATCCCTCAAATTTTGGTTAGGGATGAAATTCTGACTATAATTATAGATTATAGGCCAATGTCAAGCCCTTCCACCTTTCATAAGGTGGATGTACAGTTAAAAAAGAAGCAAAAGACTAAATATCTTTCTTCTCCCAGAGACCCTCAAAGTGAATGGGAAACATTTCATCTGGGGCTTATTTAATGCTCTTATGGCTTTAAAGCCTCCTTCGAGTATCTGTGTCCCTTCTCCCCTTGGCATCTTCTCCTCCAAAGAGAGTTAGTGAATAGGAATCTTCCGAGGATGAAGTATCTTCAGATGATGAATCCTTAACATATTCCACCCAGATTCCATCTCCAATGGAGTGTGTTTCTCTGGAAGAGGAATCTGATGGCACAGAATTTCCTATAGAAGAGATTACTTTTGTGTAAACTATTTCTAAAATGAGGGAAGTTTTCAAGTGGGATTTCTCACAGGTTTCAGATGTGCAGAAGAGATATTATGAGCTCTTACAAATGGAGTTGCCTTCCCCTTCTTCTGTTCCACCAGTTTTGCCTGCTTTCCTGGATGCATTCTCTTCAGCATCCCTGCCTCCAGAGTCTCAGCCACATGCCCTTAAGAAGCCAGACTGCTTTTATAAAGTGCCAGAGGACAGCAGCTTTCTTTTCAAGAGCCCTTCAGCTGACTGTGCTGTCGTTTCTGTGGCTTTGGATAAACTCTCCAGATTACTGCCATCCACTTCCCTTCTTCCTTTTGATAAGGAGAGCTGGACTATGGAAAGGCTGGGCAAGAAGTTCTTCACCTCTGCAACTGTAGCTTTCCATGCTATTAATTACCAAACTCATATGTCCAGATATGTTTTGGCTGTCCTTTCCCAGGCCACTCAGGTTGTTTCTGACCTTCTAGAATCAGAAGGGAAGACACATGCCTTATCCTTGTTAGCGGCTTCCTCTCAGGTAGCACGCCATTCCATTAAGTGCAGCTATGATGCAGCAGGAGCATCCTCCAGGGCAGCTGCATCTGGCTCTGTTTTGAGGAGTTACTCTTGGTTATGGCTTCAACCATTGCCATATGAAATGAAATCTAAGTTAATGGCTGCTCCTTTGGATAATAATGCTTTGTTTGGTTCTGCTGATGATTTATTTAAGTCCTTGCAGGAGAAAGGTAAGGAGTTACAGGATTTGAAACTTATTTTTGTCTCACCTGTGCCAAAGTTTTACAGGAACTATCCTTCTGAGACACCTTTTGTTCATAAACAGACCCACCCAATCCCATCTAAGATTAACAAGGGTAGTAGGAGATCTCCTTCTGCTAAGATTTTTCAAGTTACTCTTGCCCAGAAACAGCATTTTCCTGACAAACCAGGTGGTATGTAACTGCTTCACTTGCCACAACCTTATTCATCTTTTCTTTTGTCTTTGTCTCTTCCAGTTTGGGAAAAACATAACTCAGGCCACTTGGATTCTTTCCATTATTCAAAAAGGGTATTTCATGGCCTGGAGCTCTCTTCCTCCATTCATGGCCATTCCTCAGCAACCTCAGGAACAGCTGTAAATCTTCCAATTGGTGCTTCAGGAATTCATAATTCAGGGAACAATTCAGGAGGTTCCACTGGCCACAGAGGAATAGGGTTTTATTCCAGAATGTTTCGTGTGCCCAGAAAGGACAGTCCTTGGAGACAAGTTCTGGATTTTTCATACCTGAACATGTTCCTGAAGGTCCCTTCTTTCCAGATGTTGTCTCTTCAGACTTTATTCCCTCTCATTCTTCCTCACTTTCATGGCTTCAATGGATATCAAGGATGCCTACATTCACATTCCTACTCATCCCCTATGCAGGAAATGCTTACATTTCTCTGTTGCTTCCTTACGTTTTTAGTTCTCTTCTTTGCCCTTTGGCCTTTCTACTGTCATAAGAGTATTTATCAAATGCCTACCTCCTGTAATTGCTTTCTGCAGGCTTTGAGGCATCCATGTTTTCCAAGCTTGGTAAGATCAGACCACAAAATAGTCTTCTTTGAAGTAAAAATAAAGCCTGGACCCCCAGCTAAACCTGGAATATTCAGAAACTATTCTAAGGCTAACCTCCTGCAATTAAGTGAGAACATGGCAAAATTTCAGGCCCCCATAAACCCTGAGAACACTGCTGCTTATGCAGAACTGTTCACAGAAACCCTGTACAAGCATGTTAATAGCTGCATAGAGGCAGCTGTACCCACCAGGAAGAAATACAGAACTAACTCAAAAAACAAGCCTCCCTGTTGGAATCACAAAAATCAATAGGATGTATAACAGGAGGCAGGAAATCATGGCAAAAATTGGGAGGTGCAGCACCCAGCAGGATAAAAGCACTCTCATCAAACTAAACAAACAACTCAGAGGACAAGTAAAGTTTACTAAAGCTAAATTTGAGGTAAGTTTGACCTCTCAGGCCAAGAACAACCACAAAGCATTCTTTAGCTATGTCTGCAACCTCAAAGGCAATACACAGTTGTGTGCAGAGCTTATTGTAAATGGAGCCACGTATACTGAGCCAGAAGGTATAGCAAACCTCCTGGCTGATAAATTAATCTCCAACTTTACCCCTTTCTCCCCCTCAACCTTCCCTCAGGAAATATCATTAAATATAACTCCCACTACTATTACTAGGGAACAGGTTCTTAATGCTCTCTCTAAAACCAAGAACACTGCATCAATGGGTCTAGACAGTATCCCAGGATGCCTTCTAAATAGCATGAAACATGACCTATAAGGGCCTTTGGGGTTACTATTTAACTGTAGCCTCCAAACAGGCTTTGTGCCTCACGAATGGAGAAAGGCAACAGTCATCCTGCTGCACAAAGGTGTGCCATCTCTAGACCTTGGAAACTACAGACCCATAAGTCTCACTAGTCTTATATGTAAAGCCATGGAAATGATCAACAGAGATATAGTAAACCTCCAGACACTGGACCTGACTCAGTTTGGTTCCGTCAAGGGCAGATCATGCCTACTCAACCTGGTGGACTTCTTTGAGAAGTTCACCAAAGCAATAGATGAGGGCAAAAACATTCACACTGCCTACATTGACCTGACCAAGGCATTTGATACAATACCCCACTTAGGCATTGTTGACAAACTCAGGAGGTTAGGTACAAACCCATATGTCACCCGGTGGATAGCCAGCTGGAAGTTAGAATTGGAGAGTCCACCTCTAGAAAGAGGCCAGCTACAAGTCAAGTCCTCAGGGATCAGTCCTTAGACCGCTCCTTTTTGGCATTTACTTCTCAGATGTGAAGACCAATGTCAATAGTCTCTGTCTGACTAAATTTGCAGATGTTTGCAAATTAGGAGCTGTCATTAAATCTCACACGGACACAAATTTTATCCAGGAGTGACTGATGCAGACATGGTCTAAAACTAAATGCCAAGAAATGCATAGTAGTATCCTTTGGGAAGTCATCCATCCCTGTTAACTATCATATTGACAACACACCCCTTAGAGTTGACCCAGTAGTCAGGGACTTAGGGACACACGTAGATAGTAATCTAGCCTTTGACCATCATGTGTCTACAAAGGTGAGGCAATTATTCTATATTGCACAACTTATAAACAAAGGTATAGCATCTAATTCCAAGGAAGTTATTGTTCCACTGTATTTGGCATTCATCAGACCTATCTTTGAGTACAATGCCCCCTTTAGTATGTGCCTAAGCAGGTATATCCAACAGTTGGAACATTCCCAGAGGTTCCTCACTAAAAGAATACAAGGAGTAAGTAAAATGTCCTATGCAGACCGCCTCAAGGCCTTATGTCTGTATTCTGTTTCCTACAGGCTTTTGAGGGGAGATCTATGCCTGGCATACAGGGCATCATCAGACCCCACTCTGATAGACCTCCTGTATATCCACAAAACAAACAGCACCAGACTTACCTATTCTAAAGACTTAAACCTTGTCTGTGATATAAATAGGACCTGCTGGAGAGATAGGTACATATCCCGTTGACTACCCCGTCTATGGAACAGGCTCTCCATCAATGTGAAACAGAGTTCCTCCCTAACCCAATTCAAGTGCAACTTGGACAATTGCATGGGAAACTGGAAATTCAGCGCTAGTTTGGCACCTTTGTCTCTAATGGACACAGTTAACCTGTAAATAGTTAATTTCCCAGGTCCCTGCTTACACTTATCAAGGGTATCAGAACTTGTCAGAGATTTGGGATGCATGGCTAGGCCTAAAAAGGCCATTGTGGCCATTAGCCTAGTATACACCATTGAACCTGTTATCTGTATGAACATGAGCTTCAGGCAGTCTCTTCTGCAAAGTTTGGTGTTCATAATCAATTTAAAAAAAAATCATCTCTCACTCCTTCTCAGGATCATGTTTTCCTGGGGTCCAGGATAAAGACAGACCTTATGCTGGCCTCTCTGCCTCCTCCAAAGGCTCTGTCCCTCATTTCTTTCTTCCAAAATCATCTTCTTCTACTCTTTGTTACAGCCAGGGAGTTCCTGAGACTTCTGGGTTTTATGGCATCCAGCATTCCAATATTACCAATGGCCAAACTCCGTATGAGGAAGTTTCAGTGGTACCTGAAATCAGTTTGGATGCAGCATACACATCCTCTAGATTTCTTGGTTCCTCTTCTTCCCTGTCTAAATAAGAAACTTAATTGGTGAATTCAATAGATGTCACTGAACCCAGGCCTCCCTTTGCACCCTCCTCTTCCCTCTTAAGACTGTTCACAGATACTTCAGATGTAGGTTGGGGAGTACAGAGAATTTTTGTCACCTTCTCAAAGAAAGGAGCACATCAACATTAAAGAGATGGGAGAACTTTTGCTAACTCTTCAGGCCTTTCATCCTCTTTTCTTCCTAGGACCTCTCAGATTATTTACAGACAATACCACAGTCCTCTGGTATGTAAAAAAAAAAAAAAAAAAAAAAAATACGGGAGAAGAAATCTCATCATCTGTACAGGTTAGCTTTCATGGCATGGGAACTTGCAGTTCAGTACCGTATCACTCTTCGAGCAGTGTATATCTCCTCCAGTCAGAATTATGTGGCAGACTCTCTGACTCAATCCCACAAATGGATGCTTCACAGGGATGTGTTTTTGGACATTGTCCACCAATGGGGTATTCCTCATGTAGAGCTGTTTGTCTCTCCTCTGAACAGACAACTTCCTCAGTTTTGTGCCAGAGTACCAGGTCCTCTGGTTTGGAAGGTGGATGCCCTATCAGTTTCTTAGAAGGGGATGTTTCTTTATGCATTCCTCTCATTCTGAAGGCCCTGTTCAAGATTCAGCAGGACAAACCACAAATTTGCTGTTGACTCCCTTTTTGCCAGTACAGCATTGGTTCCCTCTTCTTCTGTATTTAGACAAGGGCAATCATCACAGCTGGCTTTTCTAGAGACATTTTTCATGGCTTTTTAGAGAGTTCGACTGGTCCTTCCTCCTCCCATGTTTCTTCTTGAGCTTTGGTACTCTCCCTCATGTTATGAATATTGCAACAGTAGAATAGAAAAACATAGTATAGTTGTGTAAAATCTTACAATAAAGATAGATGCCCTTCTCTTCACTGCAGTATTCTATCCCTCCCTCCTTCCCCAGGTTATTGTTTTTCTTTTGGATGTACAGTTTACCTCTTTTGTTCATTGGACTGGAGTTCCTCCTGGGGCAGATGTCACTTTTACAACCTACATTTGTGAGGAGTATATGTACATCATACCACATACTTGTAAGTAGTAAAAGGCTTTGCTATACTGGCCAGACATTGGGTCACCCTAGGCAGGGAATCCCTTCTGTAACAGTGAACAGAAGGACATATATCATCATGGTAAGATTTAACACAACTATACTTTCCTCGTCTGATGAACTGTATAGTTTTAAATCATCCACAAAAAGAAGATAAAGATGAGAAGTCTTTACACTTTGTTTTTTTTTTCTATTTTTTTCTTTTTTTTCTTTTTCTGGGAACCAAATTGTGGTCATGACCTCATATGTTAAGTAGACATCTTAATGGATTAAGAACAAGACAAAAGAGCAGTGGTGACAGAGTCACCCTGGAATATCTCTGTTTGAATTTTTATCCCTGGAATTGTAATTTGTCCTTTATCTAATTTCTCTAAAATGTGTTTATTTCTTATTTTTATGGTGGAGTTTCAATTCCTTTTGCCTTGTTTCCCAATTCCTTATAAAACTTATTTTAGGTCATCAATAAATTGCTTATTTTGTATTTTCCCTTTATATTTATCTGCATATCTTCTAAGTTTTCTGTCAGTGCTGATATCTTTAGGTTATTATTTGCAATACTATATGATAGTTCCCCATCTATTCTGACACTGCGGATTGCTTTAATCATGTCTATCTTTCTGAGTATTTTTGTTGATCCCTTCCCTCTTTGTTCTCCATTTCTAGTGGGCATTCTACAGAAAGTTCCAGAGCATTTTCCTGTCTCATGTTTCATCCCGTGTCATCCATTGCTCTTTCGTATGGGAACACACTAACCTCTCACTCCACAATATTGACCGCATCAGAGTTGTCACACTTTCCTGTTCCTTCCCTTGCTACAATTCCAACTGAACTTTTGTTCTGGTTTCCTTCTCAAGGCTCCAAAGTGTCTTCATATGGCAACTGATCATATGTTTCCCACTCCACTGGTTTCTCCTTAATTTGTGGATCCTCTGCTCTATCCTGCTGTGGTGTTATCAGAGTTAGAATTTCTACACTAAATTCCTCACTTTGCAGGTAATTCATAACCTCATTTTCTGTTTCTTTAAGTTCCGCATTACTAATCCTCCTTTCTACTTTCCCTCTTTTTTTTTTTTTTTTTTTTTTTTTTTGTATTGTAAAATCGTCCATATCCGGATGCTTTTGCCCGTATTTCTCTTCAGATATCTTTGGTGCTCCTCTTTTTGTATTGATTAATTTTGCTTTCTCATTTGCATAAATATTGCACCACATTAAATCTCTTTTTCTTTCCCATGTACATATTTCTTCTTCAGATGTCTCCTGCTCCTCCTGCTCCTCCTGTTTTTCCTTACTTGGGGGAACTCAGTGTTCCATCCTGTTGTGATATATCCTGTGTTAGATTTTCTACACTAAATTCTTTAGTTTGTAGGTATCCATAACTTCCGCTTCTACTTTTTTAACTTATTTACTTATCTTCTGTTCTATGTTTCTCCTTTGTGATCTTATTTTTGTATTGTGAAATGTTTCATATCTGGGTGCCTTTGCCTGTATTTCTCTTTGAATATCTTTGGGGCTACTTTTTTTGTATTGATTAATTTGGCTTTCTCCTTTGCATAAATATTACACTATACCAGATATCTCTTTCTTTCCCATGCCCATTTTTCTTCCTTATACCTTTCAAAGATCTCTAGATTTTGTTCTTTATATTTTCACACTTCCTCAATCGCTACTTTTTCCAAACGTCCCAAGGTTTTTTGGTCTGTTTAATGTTTTTTCATGAATCTGTTGTATTAATGAACACAAATTTGCATTTGAAGCTTTTAACAGTTTTTCTTGTGCAAGTATTTTTCTTTCCTATAATTTCTCTCTTAATCTTTTTGAATACTTTTTGTCTAGAAATTTTGGGCGTCTAGTATACTATTAACAATGCATGATTTCTTTCTTATCCTCAATAGTCCACTCTGTCATCTTTATGACTCTTTTTTGGCCTGTCAGTTTTTGTGATTTTTGTGGACCACTACTTCCTTTTACAAAGGGGGAGGGGTCATCATCCCCCTGAGTCTGGCCTACACCCATTGTAGGAATGTTTCTGTATCTTGAGGATTCAACGCTGTCATTTTTCCAATCCTTGCACCAGGGTGCCTACCAAGATTAGGCACTTTTTTATCCTGGGACTTTTTATTTTCTAACCTGCTTCTGTCCATGATATATGCTATATAAAACGCATTCTATATATCAGTGTAGCCTTAGTGAGATTTTGTAAAAACAGAGTCCACCTCATGAAGGTACTCACCAAGACTTGAGGATGAATTCAATTCCAGCAATATTACTCTGCTTTGCTTGCTGATATTATAATCTCCCCGTTCAGGGTCCAAATTGGTTTTGCAATATTGAATAGCTGATGTAGTGCAAATTGACTATCCAACATAGACCCAGAGGACCTAGGTCCTATATCTGCTAGGACACAACATTTATAGTAAAGAAGAATCTGACTTCAAAGGCCCAGGACAGAAGCAAGAAAGTATACATTAGGTAGAAGAATTATAAAAAGGTTTGCAAGAATTATGCAATAACCCCCCGCATCAGATAATAAGTACAGTAATGATCAGTAGATAGGATGGTCATAACAGAAATATAATGCCTGTATGTTTTGCTCTGAACCTTATTTACATGCTTCTTGCTCTCTGTGTAAAGCTTCTCCACTCTTGTTTCAAACGTATTGCGTTCTTCCCTGTTGCAGAGGTAAATGTGCAGCTTGTACTCTAGGCAATGATTATTAAAGATGAAATAATTTTAGTAATTAGTATATTAAATACTGAGAGTCTGTGTTCCTGGATGATTTAGAGCAAAATGCAAATCAAAATACAAAAAGCTAAATCAACAAATATTATAAGTATAATGTGCACATGCGTGTGTGTGTGTGTGTACGCGTGCATGTGTGCATACATATATCTCGCATATGTGTGTGTGTGTGTATGTATATATATATATATATATATATATATATGTATATATACACACACATACATACATATATATGTATATGTATATATACATATATGGTTTTAGTACTCTGGAGAATATTGACATCATCAAAAACAGATGGTAGACGGGGTAATCTTAGAGTTTATATATATATATATATATATATATATATATATATATACATACACACACACACACATATATATATATATATATATATATATATATATATATATATAAAACTAGCAGAGGCTGTGGTTGTGCTTTTTATTTTGCATGCTAATGTTTTTGTTGCCAAAGTTAATACATTAATGTTTCCGACGTTAATATACACACGCACGCGCCCGTGTGTGTGTGTGTTTGTATATTCATATTATATATTGCATGTTATACTTAAGCTAGGACATTGCTGTACACATATGAAAATGTGTACAGACACATACACAGACTTGTATATGCAGACACACAAACATGCACACAGGCACACATGCACATACATTTTGCTTTGCTTAAATGCTTTCATATTCCAAAATGATGCATTTTCATTTGCATACAAGTATGTAGAGAAAGTACAATTACAGAGAAAAATGTGATAAACTCCATGGAAACAGCAAACACAAGAATGACAAGTAAATTTGTCATTTTACTGCATTCTTTATTATGTTATTTATTACATTCTTACATTATTCTTTTCATAGTTTCTGTCTTGTCACTTAGCAGAGATCAGTATGAACAGTGCAAAAGGCAGAGACTGTACAGTATGTTATATACAATATAGTAAAACTGTAATATTCTGAAAGATTGTTACAGCCACTTGCATTTTTTCAGATCACGACATGATTTTTCATCTGCTTCAGTCCAATCACGTCCTAAGTACTAGTCCATTTAAGCTCTTCTTGAACCTGTTTCTGTAGTACCTCTGAACACCATTTTTGCAGTTTGTGAAATCTTGTGATATTTCCTTCAGTGTTTATCTCATCTTATGGGTTTCATTCAAAGAGAGTAGTAGACACGTCTCTGGCATTTACTAACTTGAGAAAAAAACATAGGTCATGGATTATTGCCACACTTCAGTACTAGGTGCGGGTTTTACTTTACTTAATCTGTTGTTGCAAAATCTAATTCTGAATTACAAATCAAGCAAGGAATTGCAGCTAGATATATTGATATGGGCACATTCACCAAAGTGCATGAGTATTTGCTAGTGGTGAAAGTAGAGATTGTTTGGGTAACAACACGGTGACCTATGTTAAATAAACAAATAAATAAATAAATAAATAAAAGAATTTAAGATAGATTGTATTGCTAACGCTGAAATTTAATTACTGAAAAACATTATAATGAAAGGCTGTCCTAAGCAAAGTGACAGGTAAAGAAAAATCCATATTTTTGTAAATGAGGCAATGTTGAGTCCAGTGTTTAATGTTCATGCTCAAAGCTAACAGAACACCAGTTCACAGTTAAGTATAGTGTAAAAGGGAAGGAATTGTGAAATCATAAAGCAGTACAAAACATCAAAATACAATGTGTGACATAACAGTCAATGGAAGGTATAACATACTCAGCTCCACATCATATGTGGAGTCCAACAGGCATTCTTGTGTTCAAATTCAAAAAGTCACATATGTAACAAGTATGGATTATTGCTTACAGTTTCCTGAAATAACCAGACTGACAGACCTAACAAAAGTAAGCGTGTTCAATTAATTAAAAGTCTATATCCCTGAGAGAGGGGATACCTTATATTGTGATATCCAATAACAGTCTGCAGTCAAAAATAATGAATTCAGAATATTTGTGCATGGACAAGAATTCATGCAAGTACATTCAAGCCCATATAACCCACAGGCTTAAAGACAAGTGGAAATAGCTATCCAGGCAGCACTATCTCATAAGAAAAAGCTAGCATCAGAGATCATATGGTATTACATATTCATTTGATACCAAGAAGTTCAGAAGGCAACTGTGGGTACTGCTTCAATGACAGGAGCTGAGAATCAAGAGCAGAATGGGAGTGTTATACTCCCGAAATTGTATTGGGTCTGATGAGAGTTTAATTTGATTCTCCGTCTGCCCGAGTCTCGGCTTGCTTATGAGGATGTAAAAGATCCCGATTCTCTGTCTGCCTGAGTCTCGGCTTGCTTATGAGGATGTAAAAGATCCCATGGCATTTATTGGAAAGTGTAGATGTGTTTTATTAACTTAGCTGGAGCTGCTCTACGTTTAGCATCTTTGCCAGAGGTCCACAATGTTTCTGCTGATATGCAAGGCTAAAAACATCCATAGACTTTACTTATGAGGTGCACAACACAGAAGGCTTTCCTTATCACCGTGTAAACTTAGTGGTTGAAGTTCAGGCTGCTGTAAACTTGTGTTCCCAAATCTCGCACTGCTGGATTTGAACTTGGGGGTGTGCTGTCAGTATTGTAAGCAGCTGGAAATTCTGCTTTGCTAAAGGGGATAATAATAATGCACTTTTTTGCGGTTTCCTATTACGTGATTGAAACCTTAGGTTATCGAACGCCTAAAGGTCGATCGCTAAATGTTGAAGTATGAAAATTGCAGATGTCCATTTCCACACATTGAAATGAGTCATTCGGCCGTTACGCGGATTTTGTTCTTTCTCCGCTGTAGAGGGATCTTGTAGTTGGTATATTTAGTTGGGGGGGTATTTTGTGATTCTGCTGTACTTTATACTGTATTTTACCTATTTGCTGTTGTATTTCTGCTTTTTAATGTTTGCGAATGCATCATTTTCTGCACTTGATTTTAAGTGTACTGCCTAGAGAGCATAGCCTAGACTCATATCTGCTGAATCTAGCCTGTTATTGATACATTTGAGCAATACACCAGCCATGACTTCCCTGCACCCTTGAGGTAGAAGAGTGTAGATCCAACCTTGTGTCTGAGTTCGGGATTGCTGGAGGAAGGTTTCTTGTATGCTTTCCTACTGGTAGATTAGCTTACATGTGTTTATTTATTTATTTATTTATTTAAATTTGTTGACCGGGAGTGTCCGACTGGACATGGGTCCATTTTCAGCGGAGGCCCGGGGAGAAAAGCTCCACAGTAAAATAAACAGACAGTAGTTACATTGGATTACATAATGATTAACAATTTAACATAGAAATTACTTACAACATATTTACAGATGAAGAACATAGTACATCAGTAGACAACTAGAATCTTTATCTGTGAAGTACATAACAGGCATTAACAAATGTAACAATGAGAAGTTCCTGCTGTATAATAAGTACTAGGCTTATGAGCATCTGAGCTTGCTATCATCAAGGTAGTTAGTGGAGGTGAAAGAAAGGTAGTAGTTGGATGGGGTGGATGATATTAGAGTGGAAGTTGCAAGGGCATAGCCAGCATGTTTTTAGGTGCGCTTTTAATAAAGTTTTGAAGTTGGTGCATGATGGTACGGAGGTAATTGTGGGTGGGAGTGAGTTCCATAATTTGGCTATGGCGCAAGAGAATAGTGCTTCACCAGCAGAGTTACTGGCTTTAGTGATCTGCGAGTGATTTTTATTGCTGGATCTTAGTGGTCTGGTGGTGCGATAGGGTTGGAGTAGATTCTGGAGGGATGGGACATTTAGTGGATGGTTTACTAGTTTGTGGGCGAGTGAGAGTTGATACCACTGAAGGAGGTGAGGGAGTTCAAGCCAGCCCAGTTCAGCAAGTGAGAGACAGTGGTGACTACGGTAGGATGACCCTGTGGCGAATTTTGCGATTTTGTTGTAGCAGGTCTCTAGCTTGTTTAGATCACATTGCCTTAGGTTGGTATATACTGGAGAGGCATAAAGTAGAGTGGAGATAAGGTGGGAATTTGCTATTGAAATCTTTGCTGCTTTGGTGCTTTGGTATTGTATTTATTTTCACTTGTATTTAATCCTTGCATTTGCTCATTGGGGTTAGCAGTGCCCTGTATAGATGCAAACATCTTGAAACACAGTTTTTCCATAGACATCTATCAGTGAACCCTCCCAAGCTTCTCTGCTGCACTAAGGGTAACTCGGCTGCACACAAAGCAGTGTTGCCACAGATTTCATCCCTATACTTCTCTAGAATATCACTCCCTTTTTTTGTCCCATTGTAAAAACTTGTCAAACTAGCCCACTGCCTTCCCTAATAGTACATATGGTAAAACTTGCTATAATGAGCGGGCAGTTTCCCATCATACCTCTCTGAACCATATGAAGAGAGACAGACATGGCTGAACTCTCAGATTATGTGTCCCGGGCAAGGATGTCTGTAGCTCTAAGCAGCATTCTACATTCACTCAGGATTGATTACACAATATAAACAAAAAATGATCGACTGCAACAATTGGCTTAGCTTTTGGTGTCAGTCCAAAGGGATCCAGTATCTATCAGCCTTGGGAAGACATGGTCAACAGGACACACTGCTTTGTCAGAGATGGGCTGCACCTGTCTTTTCTTGGCTTTCAGATACTGGCAAAGGTGCTTGACTCCCCCATAGTTCCTTTTTTAGGCAATGTCCCCATAGTGCCTTTTTTAGGCAATGTCAAAAAACTAAATTTCTGAAATAACAAAACCATTTGAAACAAACTCAAGGTTCTGTTACTTAATGCTAGGAGTCCAAACAGGAAACTGTACTCCTTGGAAACACTCCTCACCTTGAAAGATGCTGACATCTGTGCAATCAGTAAAACATGGTTAAAGGCCATGGAAAGCACCCCGGCCATGCAAAGCTACAATGGATTCCACACATTCAGACTTCAGAGTGAGTGTAAAAGAACCAAATGTGGAGGTATATCCATCTTCATTAAAGCCAAGTACACCTCGAGACTGAACAAACAGTATGACTCACTTCATTTCCAGTTAACTATAGGCAAAATATTCTAGCACATCATTGCTAGCTTTAGGTTACTCCCCCACCAAGAAACAAGAAAAGCACACCACTTACCGAACTTACTGGAGTCACTCACCATACAGCTAAACACCTTGGTAATGGGAGTTTTTAACTGTCCTTCCATTGACTGGGTGACGTACAGTACATGAGCACAAACATGCTCACCCAGAGGTTCCTGGACTTTGTCAGTGCAAATGCCCTGGAACAGGTAGTCTGCACCCCACACAAGGGAATCAAATGTCCTAAACATAGTACTCCCCAACATGGGGGCGTCACTGCACTCCTCCCTGTATGATACCTTCCCTAGTAAGGTCAAACCAAAAATCAGTCTTATTCAAAGTGTGCTTGACACCCCCACAGGAGCGAAAAAACTAAAACATTTTTCTCAAAGCAGATCACAGTCTACTAAGTGATGGTATAAAAATGTCAACCCCCCCCCCCCGCAATCACAAACAACAATGACTCTCATGTAGAGGTGTATACAAATGCCCTATATAAGTACCTAAGCAAGTGTTTAGACTCAGCTATACCTGTCTGGATGAAAAGCAGGTCCTAATGAAAAAAACAAGCTACCCTGGTGGACCTCAAGTATAAACAAGTTATAGAGCAAAAAGAAGAAACTGGTGTCTAAGAACAAGATGGAACCGGGTCAGCAGAGCAACACTTCACTCTACAGCTTGAACAAGTAAATCTGAAATCTAGTAAAGTCCTCTAAAGCTAATCATAAAGCTAAAAATAGTTTCCCTAGGTAAGGATAATCAGAAAGCATTCTTTAACTACATCCAAAATCTAAAAGGGAATGCCCAGTTATGTGCCGAACTGGTAGTGGATGGAACCACTTGTACTATACTGGAAGAAATTGCTAATTTTTTTAGCTGAGAGATTTGGTGCAGCCTTAACCCTTCCCCTTCCCCACCAGCCATACCCCAAAGCATACCTTACACCAGTCCTCTGCCTAGTATCTCTAGAGATCAGGTCATATCTGCACTCTCCAAGGCCAAAAACATATCCTCAGTGAGATCAGATAACATCCCAGGTTACTTACTAAGCAGTCTAAAACAGGACCTACTGAACCCACTTGGCGCTTTCTTTAACCATAGCCTGAGAACGGGTTTTGTTCCAGTAGAGTGGCAAACAGAAACAGTCATCATCTTGCATAAAGGGGGCCAACTACTGACCCCAGAAACTATAGACCCATATGTCTAACCAGCCTCATCTGCAAGTCCATAGAAAAAAATCATTAAGGACCTTATCGACAAGGACATGGGCGATCTTCAAACTCTAGACCCAACCCAGTTTGCATTCGTTAAGGGAAAATCATGCTTGCTAAACCTGGTAGACTTCTTTGAGAAAGTCATCAAATCCCTGGATGAAGGTAAGACTGTGCATACCGCCTATCTTGACTTAGTGACGCAATCCCCCACTCAGGTATCATTGAGAAACTGTCCAAGCTGGGAATTAACTCTTACATCACTGGATGAGTAGCCAGTTGGCTCACTGAAACACATACTGTCTAAGTCAATGTCTCCACCTATACCAGTAGACCAGTCACCAGTGGCATACCACAGAGAGCTGTGCTGGGACCTTTACTGTTTGGAATCCATTTTTTGGAAGTCCAGGTTAAAGTAGATGGCCTTTGGCTTACCAAGTTTGCTGAAGGTTGCAAATTGAGTGCAATTATTGAGTCCCGCTACAATGTAAATATGTTACAGAAGGGGCTAACACAGACAAATGATAGGTCCCAAAGCCATGGACTAAAACTAAATGCAAAAAAGTGGTCTATATTACATAATTGAAACATTAGGTTATTGTACACCTAAAGGTCGATCACTAAATGTCAAACCCTAAAGAGCAAAAACGGCCATTTCCACATAGGGAACAATGTCGTTGGCCACATTAAAAAAAAAAGTTGTAAACAGAAATAAACTTGAGGAGGGTTGCCCCCACACCCCCCCCAATAAATATTTATTTTACATTTGTTAACCGGGAAATTCCGACTGGACCAGGTCCATTTTCGGTGGAGGCCTGGGGAGAAAAGCTCCAACATCAAGTTATACAAATACAGCACATCCAGCATAATACACAAAACAGGTTATATCATGTATGCTGAGGATAGTAATATAACAAGAATTAATAAAAACACTCCATGTAAAGGAGATATAGAACATGGGTAAAAAGACAATGTCAGTCATACATTGGTAAGAAAAGAAAATATATTAAGTAAGATTCTACAGTTAAAAGTACCCTTTCAGATATACCAACTCCAATATCCTTCTACAGCGGAGAAAGAACAAAATCTGCATAACGGCCAAATGACTTCTTTCCCTGTGTGGAAATGGACGTTCGCAATGTTTAGAATTCAACATTTAGTGATCGACCTTTAGGTGTTCGATAACCTAAAGTTTCAATCACGTAATAGAGAACCACAAAAAGTGCATTATTATCCCCTTTAGCAAAGCAGAATTTCCAGCTGATTACAATATTCACAGCACACCCCTAAGTTCGAATACAGTGGTGCGAGATTTGGGAATACAAATTTACAGCAATCTAAACTTCAACCACCAAGTTTCCACAGTGATAAGGAAAGCCTTCTATGTTGTGCTCCTCATAAGTAAGGTCTAAGGATGTCATAAGCCCATTGTACTCAACCCTCATCAGACCATTAATAGAGTACAATGTCCCCTTTTGCATGTACCTCACCATACACTTGCAGCAGCTGCAGACACCCCAAAGGTTTCTCACCAAGATAATACAGAGCCTCTAAAACCATGGCTTACATGGCTAGACTGTAGTTTTTGTCTTATAGGCTGCTGAGAGGCGACCTGTGCCTGGCCTACAGGGCAGACTCTGACCCTGCCTTAATGGAAATGCTGCATATCTGCAAGTCAAATGATACAAGAGTCACTCACTCCAGGGATCTTAACCTAGCCTGTGACAAAAACAGAACATGCTAAAGAGACGGATATATCTCCCACAGACTGATGCCCTTCTGGAATGACTTTCCAGTCCACATGAAGCAGAGTTCCTCTCTCTGACCCTATTCAAGCACAACCTTGACAAATGGATGGGAGACTGCAATTTCATCCCAGGAGTGGCACCTGTGTCCCTTATGGAAATGAGCAGTCAGTGTTGATCATAGACTCACTCTTCAATTTACTCCCACCCAACCAAGGACAATTAGGGCAACTTGGGATTAACTTGGCTAGGCTTGTAAAGGCTCTAGGGTCAATAGCCTAGTAGTCTCATATAAATCTATGATGCTATAATTAAATATATTCTTAGTAGCCATCCAGGGTATAAACCTTGGCTCTAGATGATTGTCACTGCTTAAGTGATACCCCAGTCCCATGTGCAAAAATGCAGACTGTCAACTTAATAAATAAACAATAAAAAATAAATATACAACTAATGCAGTTTATTTTAACTTTCTGTAGCTGAAACATAATTCTTCTATATCCTATTATCTTCCACTCTTTAACTGGAAAATTTCAGTGTTATTCCATTTTCTATTATGCAGCATGGTAGCACACCTTGTTTCATTAACCATGACCTCTCCATAACCAGTTTGCTAGTGATAAATACCTGTAAACCACCTTTTCATATTTTATACATTGGTATAATTTCCATATTGATATTTCATGTTCTGTACAATGAATCTTGACCAAATAAATTGTAAGAAATGCTTTAGCTTTATAAAATAAAAATACATGCTCTATTATTTCACAAAATACTGTCTCCCTTAGAAAGTTCATATTTGTTATCATCTTTCACCTATAATGTGCTGTGTGCAAGTCTCAAAAAAAAAAAAAAAAAAAAAAAAAGAACATAACTGCTGTTGTTTAATCTTGATTGCTTCTGTAATTTTCAAAGGTGGTAATTAATAGTCATGCATATGGTAGTATTTTTCATTATTACATCCTACTATATTTTCGTTTTTATTATATCCTCCCACCAAATTTTTTTTCCTTAAGCTTATTTTTTCCTTATTTTGTCATATGAGAGACTATGTTGTTGTTGTTGTTTCTTTCGGCTTTTCCTGGTTAGGGGTCGCCACAGCGAACTCCGGTCCGCTAATGATTGGTAGTTGATTTTTACGTACTGAGTTACCAGCCCTGATGGACATCCTTCAACAAAGGTACACCCATTCACGCATGTCTCCACGCCGAAGACGCTCTAGCTGAGAATCGAACCAGACGTCTTACTGTGAAGTGACAACGCTACCGCAACACCACCACCGCAGGTTCATATGAGAGACTATATGATATATTTTTTTTTTACTGGTCACCTTCATTCCACTTAATTCATCAAAATTCCTCTTTCACAGTTTGTGAGCAAGGTGTCAGTTTTCCTGTTTATATGTTGATAACAGAAAATATTTGATGAAAACCAAGTAAACAATGAGGTTGCTCATTCTGGTTTCAAACATTCTTGATCTATGTGTAGAATCCCCTTACTTTATATAATTTCAGCTGCTTCTTAAAAGAGCTTCAAATCATTCTCAAAATCAAATTTTCCATTTCTTAATATAATATGTGAAATTAACACAAAAACCCAGTATAACAGATGTAGCTATTTTTTTTTCCAAAAAGGCATTCAGAATAAGCTCCTTGAATTCCTAGCCTTATTAGCAGTTCTGATATTCTTCTCTACTTTTGTAGGATCACATCTTTTGGCCCTAAACGGAATATCTAACACCTTAATATGAGTATTTTAATATAAATACCCATAAACCAAGATAAACAGTTACACCCTTACATGTTCTGTTTTCAGAGATGGTTTTACTCCTGCTAAGAGCCCAACAATTAAATTCAAATGAAATGAAACAGATATTTTATTTAACAAGTAAGATCAGGTCATCTGTTTCCCAAAAACAGCATTAACACTAAACCAAACAACAAGTGGATTAAGTGGCACCATTGTTTTACACTGTCTTTTTCGTGTGTGTGTGTGTGTGTGTGTGTGTGTGTGTGTGTGTGTGTGTGTGTGTGTGTGTGTGTGTGTGTGTGTGTGTATATATATATATATATATATATATATATATATATATATATATATATATATATATATATATATGCATGTATGTATCTAGAAAGATAGATATAATTTTTTATTTATCTTTGTTTAGCAGGAATGTCTGACTGGAATTGATTCATTTTCAGCAGTGACCCAACGAGAAAAGCTCCAAATATTACACATATCAGTACAGAGACCATTGCAAAATACATACCTAAAGTGACATAAAAGGAGTAAATCATTGTAAAAAGAGAATAAAGATGTACAGCTTTTACAGCTGCAAAATATCCAATATATTCACTTTACACACATATATTAAAAAATTTAAATTGTGACTCATATAAACACATACATGTGTATATATGTATATATATGTATGCGGTATGTATATGGTAGCAGATAACCAAATGTCAGTTAACAATTTACTTGCTAGAAGCTCTGGCAAGGGAATGTAGGAATAAGTGGCAAATGCCAACTTGACTACTCTGAAGACATGAACTAGTAGCCCAGTGGCTGTTTCTCTGCATGTAAGCAGTGGCTTGCAGGTGAAACAGCCATAACTAAAGATGTAGGAGTGGCTCACTAAACTAGTGATGAAAAAAACATTGTAAATGTGGGAAAGGGAGCACTCACATTCAAGGGGAGGACATAGTTCTCTCATGAAAATGAGGTGTGAATATCAGCCATTAAGCCATGAGGTTAGGGCCTGATACATAAAAATGTTGGTTGTATAAATGACCGCTTCCATTATCAGCTCTAGCCTATGAAGAACAAATAGACTGATCATGGATAGTTTATGGCAATCAAGCAACAGGGGGACAAATGCATGCAAAAAAAAAAAAAAAAGATTAGTTGCACTATGTTAAGGCTTTTCCTGGAGATTAGTGTTTGCACCCATATTTAACAGTCAAATTAGGTGATAGATGTTCATATCTTGTGGTTTGTCTTCCCTCAGTCTTGAAATTATTTATAGTTGGGGCTGTTTTTGAACGGTCAAGTCCTTTTTAAATATTGCCTTATTTTGGAATCCGTCAAACTGCCTCTGTCGTTCACGTCTTTATATCCAATTTGTGTATCTATAATACAATCCATTATAAAATAGCTTACATTCTGCCCTTATCCTCTTGTTCTTGTGTTAATTACTTTGTTATGTGATTTTATTTCCTATATAATCTGTTTTTTTATCCTCCTTAAATTTCTACACCAAAAGCTGTCTCTTTTCTCTCATCTAACCCACTAAATTTCTGCAACACCTATAATCTCAAGTTCTATCTAAGCAGTTGCAATTTGACATAGTTGTAGAACAGTACCTTCTCAGATGCTCAGAAGTCCTGCCTAAACCCCACCCAACACCCGGTGATGTGTTCGATAAGGAGTGAATAATCTGGAGCTGTCTTCACCGGCCTGATGAATATTCATCAGGTATTCAGCACTTTAGCTGGAGGGGGACTGCCATTACCTAATGCTAAAGAAACAGGACTATAACTGAAAGTGTTTTTTTTGTTATGTTTTTGATGGGGGGCAAGTGTCCCTGCACCCTCCACACCCTCTGCAAATTAAATATACCAACTTCGATATAGCAGTACATTGAGGAAAATGGTAAATTTTCCATTCTGTACTATAGGGCAGACTTTTAAATTGTGTTTGTGAAATATTAAAGCACTAGTAGAGACATAGTAACACAAGACAGGACCAATGTATGCATGATGCCACTGTCAAATCTGCAAGGCAGTCTATACATCATTTGTACATGGCATCATGGGCATTTGGCATGTCAATTAAGCCACCCTCATTTCTGAGCAGTCCAACCAAGAGGGATACTGTTCTACAACACCACTTGGGATACTGTTCTACAACACCACCTGCAATTCTTGCAAATTCACAGTTAATTCTAATTTTCTCCAGGCGAATGGAGTCTTTCTGCTTTATAAACTATGTTTAAATTCCAATTTCAAATGCTGATAAGATTTCATTACATATTTCTTCCTCTCCTTGGCACTTGGTTTTTTAAGCTTAACTTTCTTCATTGCTTCTTTAAGTTCTTCCTTCTTTATATGTGCATTTTTTTCTTTCTATCTTCAATTACTTTCTTTGTTTCTTTCTTTATATTCCTTCTAATATAATATAATGTAATATATCATTAATATAACATAATATAATATACATCCTTCACTGATTATTTAAAGATTCTGTCTATTTTTCTTTCATCGCATTATAAATTAATGTAGTTGCCTGCTCCATTAATATAGAAGGATATAGTTCTGGCTATGACCCGGGAGACCTGGGTTGTAATAGTGGCCCATGCACCTATGGAAACAGGTAGGGGAAGCCAAGAATTATGAGTCTTAGCTTGATCACCTCTCTTCAACAACAAGGATGGGGGTGATGTGTTAGTGATTCAGGCTGTTCTGCTGACCTCTGCAGAGGCCAGAGCTATGGGTGGCAGATGGACTAGGTACATAAGACATTAAGGCCTACCTGCATCTGTTTAAGCCAGCTGCTGTAAACAACAGCAAAAGCACTCTGTTCCATTCTCCTCTCACTTTTTATCATCACCACTCTAGCTAGCAGGTGACCCCGGAAGGCGCAAATCATGTTTTGGCTTTAAGGTTTTTATTTCATTATTATAATTTCATAGTCTCTATATGTCTTTAGATTCAGCTCACAAGAAACATGCACATATTTTGGCTGACACCATGGCATGAAGCAACAAAACCATGACTGTGATGCAAACAACTTACTACTTTGAAATCTAATATGTTAGAATGCCAGCCTGAGGTGTATTTTGTAGCTATCTACACTATTAACTGCTTGAAAATTCATATTGAAACCTAAACGGATGATTGACATGGGGCTTTTTATACATAGGTGTCAGATCTACTGGTTCAGAGGTGCTCACTGCTACAGTCTGGCATTTTGTATTATATTTGTACTTGAGTTCCAATGGGCATGTTATTTTGAACTTCTGCTTAGGATGATGAATATAATAATCTAGACTACTTCTTTAATAACTATCATTACATCATAGGTAAAGACCCTATATATTCAATGGTATATCTTTTCTCATTTACAACAATCCACAGCTAAGACATCACAGATTTGAACAAGTAAAGCTGTGTGGTCAAATTCAGAGTAGTCTTATCCCAAGGGAAAAATAGCAATATCTGGTACTTTTTGTAGATGAGCAGAGCAACCACCATCTAAGTGCAATTTGTAGAATTATTCTTCTGAGACATTTGCTGTATTATCGCATACAGTTACAGGGATAAGAGCTTTTATTCTTAGATACTATAAAGAAATTTGAGTACTCTGTTTTTACCCCTTGGTTCAAAACAAACTTGCACACTTTGCATTTTATTTTAGTATGACAAACTCAGCATGCTTTTGGTTCAGAGGTCAGGGGATGACATTATTGTCAAGGTATTCCCCTTACAGACAGAAGGTACAGGGTTTGAGTCTCACTTGGAATAATTGTATAGGCTTAAAATGGCCCACAGGGGCAGTTAGCCTAGTACTTAGCTATGCCCTATTACTTATGTGTTCTTGTGAAATGAGAACACTATTACCCTTTTCTCAGAAAAAGTAATCTGTAATTGTACATATTATTACAAAATACCCGGCACCTGTTTTAACAGGAATGTGCATATTTGAAATTCTACTATCTCCTTTTCCTAAATGCTATTTGGCTGTGATAGAAAGCAGTAAAACTAGGACTATCCAGGTTTCTTGGCTTGAAATTTGATAAGGATTTTTTGTACCACTAGAAAGCTATTTTAATTTGAAGATAAGATAGAATTCATGTCAGAAAACAAAGGGAAAATGACAAAGTGCTGCATTCATAAAACAGTCAGTTGAAAACAACAGCATGCATTTAATTTCAGAGTAAAATAAACAAAACTATCAAATACAAAAAGCATAGCGTTGAAATATTTTGGAGATACAGCCTTTTTATAGAAAGGGCAAAAGCAGGCAGTATTCAGGGAACAGGCCATCTGACAATGTTCAACAGTTAAGGAATTAAAGTAACTGGCATCTGCAGAAGTAATGATAACAAGTGACTGATTACTAATAAACACCTGGTTCATAGGCCACTCTGATCGCCTAGAGGGGTAAAGCAGCCCTACATCTGCATCAGCAAACCTGGGCTCAGTTAGAGGCTTGGGGGACTGATGAGTGGCAGTGAGGGATGGCATTACCATCCCTGATGGAAGGGTGGTTCAGTAGATGTCTTCTTTGATGATCCTTGGTGGAAGCTGGGGTTATTAGTACTGGGAAGCATGATCCAAGGAAGTATATGGTAAAGAACATGACTGAGCTGCTGCAGAGGAGGGGCAAAATGATGCACATCTCCACTGCACACCCACCCTTCAGTTGCAACCACAAGAACCGTGTGTGCAGAGGGAGAAAAAGAATAGGTCATAAAAAGAAATAAAAACAGGTGCACATTGTTGACTGGAACCTCAGGATGCCCTTAGATCTATGCTGGACAAAGACCTATTGGAGCATGTCTCAGAGGTGAAGAGGTGGCTGGTAGACCTGCCAATGAATGTGGGGTACTGGGGAGACAGCCATAAATGAAGCTGAGGGGAGAAAAATCCCTCCCTCTGAAAAAAAATCAATTGGTTTAAACTGTTGTACAGTGTCAAAATTACAAGGGAATACAATACTGAGTAGCCAAAAATAATTATGTGGGAGCAAATAGTTGAAGGTCACCCAATGCCCAAGCTCTTTTTCCTCCATATGTAAGGAACTCAGGATCAGTAAGAGGGAATATATTACATACATCCAAATGTATCAGGTTTGAGTCCCGCTTATAAACAAAGGGGACGAAACAAGAGAGAGACACCATGAAATAAATGGAATGCTATGCCATTGGGTAAGATAGGACTCTAAAGTGACGTAGTACATATGGACATTACAAGGAAATTGCGTTAACAGAAGAGGAATGGTCTGAAACCTGGAGTGCTGTAAGCTACATTACTAAATGATCGAAATAAAAAGACCAGCAGTTCAGGATCATATATAGATGGTGCCCTACCCCAAATAAACAATGTCAGATTAAACTAACATCAGATGGCTTGTGTTGGAGAAGGAAGAAAAGGGAAGCAAGAACCTTATGTAAATTGTAGTGATGCCCACACACAGGCCTGTCTGCAATCATTTGTCATCTATCCTCTACAGCAGAGATAGGATAGCTATCAGTTCTAATTAGAAGGTCTGGATCTTGGGGATTTTATTCTGGGATCCTCTAATACTGTCCTACAGCATTGATCTTACACCATGTTTTATAAAGAACATTTGGGACACCAAGAATATGTTAAATATAGGAATTTTGGAAATATCTGCTTGTGGAATAACAGACAGATAACAGGCGTCTTTATAGCTTGGAAATGAAAATGCAGAAGCTCTGCAAATAGTTAATTTGGGAAGAGATGAAGTGAGTTTTCTGTAGTAACAGATTGTAAAACAATTGTAATTAAACACAGCTGGAGTCAATGAATGGTAAAGGATGTGTAGATTGTTATGAAAACAATTATGATATATATCTCAAATACCTACTCAAGATGATATGATCTTAGTCAGTTTTCTGATGAGATATATATACACTGATATGTGAAAAAGATTAAACAGGAGATGGCAATGAAATTAGGGCATAAAAAGGAATCTACCAGAATATTTTATGCTTATGTTCAGAATATGTATATTAATTAACAAAGCACCCATATTATAACTAAAATATTTCTGTAGATTCACCTTAACTGAAAAACAAGTCCTCATGAAAATAATGAAAAGCATGTTTGTTAATATCATTTTTTTTTTTTTTTTTGCCCAGAAGAGGATTTAAGGCAATAAGAAAAGCAGAAAAACTCTGAATTTGAGATCTGTGAATCTCAGTGCTGACCAGTTGTGTTTTAAGAGTAAGGGCATATGTACAAATTTTACTGGTTCGCATATTCTGAGAGTTCATCTTCTATCTGATTGTAGGGGAGTAAAGTGATGCACGTTTCTTGATTCGCTGCAGCAGAAAGACAATGGCAGCAGCCAGCATGTTAAATAAACAATATGCTCATCTTCACATAACCCAAGCTGCCATGGACAGTAATTGTCAGCTGCAGCTGTCCGAATAGAGTGGAAATCGTCATATTTACTACATAAGTGTACTTCTGTGACTTTAGCCCTTTTCTAGGCGACAGAAAAGAGCACTAGAGTGTTAAACACGAGCAGTGTTTTGACCTGTGGTGCAGTCTTGATATTAAGAAGATGTACTTAATGAGTAAGTGTTCGAGCACGTACATGGTGCTTTGGTTATTTTTTATCTGCTTTATCAGTATAGAACGGTTGATGCCTAGTATTCCAGCAAAGGGACAGTGTTTGTGTAACCTGTAGCCCCAGGGAAGGTGATTTAAGACTGCCTGGAACAAAGTACTCCCTATATGGGATGTAAAGTATAAATTCCAGACATCAAAGATGTTTTTTGTAGTTTGTGACTGATGCAGCTTTGGTAAAATAATTGACAGTTGCTATTATATTTAACTACATTCACTTGATATATTCCTCTCAAGCTACTTATCCTTTTATTGACAAGCTTTCACATATCATCAGTCACAGAAAAGACTGCATGTGCTTCTAACTGCTGACAAGTCACTTTCAGTGACACTTTCTTTAAAACCTATACACTAACTTATTTTACCTTTAATTTGTAGAAAATAATCTTCCATTTGACAAGCAAAGGTCAAGCCCACATGTCCTTTAATCTCCTTAACCACCTTGCCAGTAGAGGACTTTTGTACAATGTAAGTAAGAAAAAGAAAAGCTTCTGGTCAGATTTGACCACGCTGCTTAAAACAGATACTTCCTTGGTTGCAGATAATAAGCAATCAAAGTTCTAATATTGAACATTAACTGTCACCCATAATATACAATGATACAGATGTACCTTTTTTAGATAGCGAATCGGGTGAAATAGCATCACTGAAACAAATCGTGCAGTCGTTCTCATGAAAATAACTGAATGTCCAAAGAAACTGACAGTGACATAAGTAATTTTCTTAAAAACTGAAAGGATATCATAGCTTGTGGATTACGTTTTGACTTTTGGATCGCCAGTATACAATATTTAATACCTATGCTCTTCCAAATTTTCAGCAGTAGTAACTCTAATAAAGGTCTTTTCAACTTACTGTTTTCCCATAGATGTAAACTGTCAGTGTTGTTTGTGAGATATAATGGCAAAAGCATAGATATTTTGTAATTGAGGAAAAGACCTAGATGCAATCACACACTTGGAGAGATCTGTTTTATTTTTCTTTTCATGTGCATGGTGTGTTTTCATGTTGGTTAGTAAGCTGTAGTGAGCAGGTGCTGTACTTATTAGATAAAATGGATCAACTTCATCTACATATAAGTGAAAACTAGCTTGTGTATTCCACTAAATAAATTAGTAGTAGTAGCATTTGTAGTAATAATAGTATTACAGCATATATAATGCTATTATTTACTGTCGCTGCTATTAGTGCTATTGCATTTTCGTGTTGTTTGGGTGCAACATTATTTGGTTGGATTGTAGTGCATGGAGCGCAGTGATTACAGTCCAAAATTCAGAAAAAGACAAATCAGTTAAGTGATAAAGTGGCGTGAGACCTGAACTTAACAGTTTTTAATCGCCCTCTCCTTAAGTTGCTAATGTCAGGTCTACAGTGAAATCTCCCACTGCTGACTAATAAATGACAGTGGCAGTACTGCCTTCTGAAGGGATAATGTCTCCCTTCTTTTACAAACTCAGAAAGTAGCTAAAATAACAGGATGTGTTTGCTGCATTTTTTCCCCATAAAAGGTATGAATTCCTGAAATTCAAATGTATTTCACTATTCATTGACTTTAGTCCTCCCATGATTTGTCATTTATGGACTTTATGACGAACACACCAAACAAACAAGGCAAAAATCTGGACATTAAGTGAAAATCTGGACCACTGAGAGCCAAGAAGGTGAGTGCAAATGTAACGGAAAGTATTATACTGTCTTTCTGATAGTGCCAACCTTAAGTGCTTTATGGCTTTGACAGCCATCAAAACACTTAGCGTTTTTTTTTTTCTGTTTTTTTCTGTAATATGTAGTACATGGAGAAGATAAAGCCCCATGCACTACGAAGAATTATGATCAGGTGACCAGTCATAACTCTTTATTATGTGTTGTTGGCATCCGCATCTCCAGCACATAATAAACAGGTTACGATTGGTGAACCGATGATAATCCTGTATGTTCTGAGTTTCTTAAACCCTTGTTCTTACATTTGTATGCTCTCATATCATCTCTGCATGTACTGGTGAGTACTAAAAGAAGCAAGGAGCAGATTAAAATAAGAATTTTAGTGCGTCTCATAAGGCCTGTAAGTGTTTTGTCAAGGCACAGTACTTTTCCTGATTATGGGGCCATTCTACGTTAGTATTTAAGGGTTAAAGAGGTATAGTGTTTTATTTTGATTAAACCTATCACATGTGGAATGCGAGTGTAGAAAGAGACTAATATCTGGAATTCTTTGGAAGATGCTTAACTGGCTACTGTATCCTCTTGGTGGTGTGGTGGGTGTGAACATAACAGGTTATTTTGAGGATACATTTTTTTTATTTTTATTAATTTATTTTGTTATTCTTTAACAGTTATCAGAGTATGGATGTATGTGCATCAGAACGCCTACGACTTGTATTTTGCCTTTCAGCTAGGGATAAGGGTAGTTTTCCACTGTTTATTTTATTAATGCTCTTTTATTGACAATTTGGAAGGAAGGATTGGTGAAGCACCATATGTAAGAGTTTTGAATTAAAATTAATGTTGAATGGCACAGCGATGTGCAGGCATATTTGTGTGTTTTTGTATTCATGAAATCTGAATTACTGGGTTATTGGGCAAAGTCTATGGACTCATCAAGGTGTTTAAGTTAGAGATCTTTTATACGTTGTTACATCTCTAGATGGGAGCGATGAACACGTTGTTTATGGCAGTTGTTGGAGACATCTGATGCAAAAAGGTATGAAGGCTATAAGAATGAATACGATATTTTATATTTAACTAAATAAACATTTGCCCAGCTTATTATATAATGAATTTAGAAAGCAGCTGTTAAAGCACTGGGGGTAACATGTAAACTACTTAAAGATCTTATAATTTGGGGCAAGGTTGTAATGGAAGGATAAGGCTTCTACTGAAGAACTTTTAGAAGATGGGAGAAACCTGGTTCTCTAGTAAGAGAGGTTACATAATAAAGATTAATATATAAGAATACATTTTTTACTGGACAGATGAGTGTAAAGCATATCTGTATAAGTATATTTTTCTATAAGCATGCCCTTTGTTTATTTGTTTGCTTGACCTGGTTTTAAAAATAAAGTTATTGTTGCAAAATAGTAAAGAAAAACAAATCATCACTAATAGGTTTCAAGGCAGTTACTAGCATTTGTAGTAACACCAGTGTGTTATAACATCGAGGAGCCTAGCTCAAAGTACTAGTTACCCCCAATCACTGTCTGATTAAGAGACTTGGTCTAGGTAACACAGAAGGTAAATTTGGGTTGAGGGAATCAAACACTGTACCATAGAAACTATAGCTTACAGCCTCCAATCTTGTAGCCCAGACAGGTATGACCCTAGCCCTGAGTAGCATTCTGCCATCGCCCAGAATGATACCGCAGTACAAGGACAAAATGATTGACTTCCAACAATTGGCTAAGCTTCTGGTATCATTCTAAGGGGATCCAGTATCTGTCTGCTTGGGATGACATGGTCAACAGTCCATAATGCTTTGCCAGAAATGGCCTGCACCTGTCGCCCCTGGGATTCTGAATACTGGCTAAGGCTCTTGCCGCTCCTATAGTGCCTTTTTTAGGCAAGGTTCAAATGACAAATTCAACACCGTAACAGGAACAGGCAAGCAAAAACTGAGGGTAATGCTACTCAGTGCTAGAAGTCTAAATCTCAAAATGCACTCACTCGAGGCACTTCTTAAAATGGAGAACATCGATATCTGTGCAGTGACTGAGGTCTGGTTCAAGACTCCAGAGAGCACCCCTGAACTACCAGGCTATAACTCATACCACACGTTTTGGCCATGTAACTTGGACCGAAACACCAAAGGCGGAGGTGTGTTCATATTCATTAAAGATATCCACACCTGTAGGCTAGTTGCTCAGCATAATGCATCTCAGGTTATCCAAGTGCAACTAACTCTGGGCAAAACTGCAATCCAAATTGTAGTTTGCTACAGATCCCCCACCATACCCCAGGATTCCCACTCCTCTTTTCTCGATGTACTGGAAAATATTAGGGTTCAACCAAACACCCTAATAATGGGTGACTTCAACTACCTCACCATTAACTGAGAAAACTACTCATGTACCAACTTGTTAGCTCAGCACTTTCTGGAATTCATAAGCTCCAATGCCCTGGATCAACTTATCCACACCCCCACCAGGGGCAACTATATCCTAGACCTAGTCATTACCAACATGAGTGACCGGTGTTCCACACCTGAAGTCAACTCCTCGTTGGTCCCATCCAACCATAAGCTAATCACCCTTGATATCCACATCCCGCCCCCAGCCCCCATTAAGGAAACCACAGTAAAAATGTCTCCAAAGTCAACTTCATGCTTCTTAAGACAGAAGTGGTGAACTTCATGACACCCATGCAGATGGGCAATACAGTTACAACTGCTGAATCCTACACAAATGCATTCTATAAGCACTTACACAAGTGAATGGATCGTGCTATCCCAAACAGAACCAAGACGCTATCTTCCAAAAAAAGGAAGTCAATCTGGTGGTCCCCTGCCATAAACAAACTGTAAAACAGAAGGAAGAAACTGTTGAAAAAGAGAGTAAAATCCCATGAGTGGAGGAGCTCCCTGGTCAGCCTCAGTAAGAAGCTGAGATCCCTTATAAGATCCTTCAAAGCTAGCTATGAAAACAAAATCACCCCTAATTCTAAGGACAGCTACAAAGCATTCTATAGCTATGTCAAGAATCTCGATGGCAACACACAGTTACAGCACAACGGCATGAAAATTACAGAACCAACTGAAATTGCCAACATCCTGACAGATAGGTTCAGTGCAAACTTTAGCCCCCGCGCTCACCCCCCTAAAGGGCCCATATCTATAGAGGAAGAATGCAGAGTCCCTGTAATCACAACTATGCAGGTAAAAGCTGCACACTCTAAAGCCAAAAACACAGCATCCATGGGACCGGACAACATCCCAGGCTGTCTTTTACACAAACTTCAGAACAAACTGGCTCCCCACATAAGCACCATGTTCAATAATAGCCTCACATCAGGATTTTTGCCCACTGAATGGTGCACAGCAGCAGTTATCCCACTCCACAAAGGGGGAGCCACCACTGATCCCGGGAACTATAGCCCTATTAGCCTGACGAGCCTGGTGCTCTAGGCCATGGAATGTATCATCATTGAACTCATAAACAAAGACATTGGTAACCTCCAAACTCTGAATCCCACCAAGTTCAGTTTTGTGAAAGGCAGATCATGGCTCATGAACCTGATCGACTTCTTGAGGCAGTCAACAAAGCCGTAGATGAGGGTAAGGTGGTTCACACAGCCTATCTTGACCTCGTCAAGGCTTTCGACACCATCCCCCATTCTAGAATTATAGCTAAACTCACTAAACTAGGTATAAATCCCTACATCACAAGATGGGTTGCCAACTGGCTCACTGACAGAACCCACAATGTAAAAGTTGCAGACTCCAAATCTGACCTCAAACCAGTGACAAGTGGAAGTACCACAGGGTTCAGTCCTGGGACCTCTCCTGTTTGATATCTACTTCTCTGAAGTACAGGCTAACACAGAAGGCTTCTGGCTAATGAAGTTCGCAGATGACTGCAAACTAGGAGCCATAGTCAAGTCCCCAAATGATGTGGACATCCTACAGAAGGGTCTCGCTGAGACAGATGCCTGGTGTCAGAGCCATGACTCAAGCTCAGTGCCAAAAAGTGCAGTGTCATCTCCTTTGGTAAAAACTCTGTACCTATGAACTATCACATAGGCAGCAATCTACTTAACACCGAATGTGTGATAAGAGACCTTGGAATCCAGGTGGACAGTAGTCTCTCCTTTGATATTCACATGGCCACAGTAGTCAGGAAGTCCTTCTACGTGGCCCACCTTATCATAAATGGGTTCTCATCCAGGAAAAAGGAGGTCATTGTTCCCCTCTACTTGACACTCATTAGACCCATTATAGAGTACAATGCCCCTTTTGGAATGTACCTCACAAAACATCTGCAGCAGCTGGAAAGGCCACAGAAGTACCTCACAAAGATGATTACTGGCCTCAAACAAATACCCTACACTGACCATCTCAAAAAACTCCAGCTTTACTCCGTAGCATATCGCCTACTCCAAGGTGATCCCTGCCTAACATATAAAGCTATGTCAAGCCCAGAGCTGTTGGACACGCTACACCTAAAGAATTCCCAACCCCTCCGAGCTACACACTCTAGGGACCTAAACCTTGTCACCACAATAAAGAGGACATACTGGAAGGATAGATTCCTGTCCCAGAGACTTCCCATACTCTGGAACAGGCTACCCATCTGTGTCAAGCAAAGTTCTTCATTAGCACTCTTCAAGAAAAATCTTGATGAGTGGATGGGAAATAGGAAATACACCCTGGGGATCACTTCTGTGTCTCTACTCGACAGTGGCACAGGAAAATAACTTTTCTTGGGTGGCGTAAGCCAGGGAACCTGGTTGGCTAGGCTTACGTAGGCCCTTGGGCCGTTAGCCTAGTACCTACCTATAAACCTCTGCCAACTGACAAACTAAATGATTTGGAAGTCAGACAAGAAAAATTAAAAATGAATGTTCATGCCTGTTGAATGCTTTAAAGCACTAGTCAAGAAAGACGACAACATGAAATAACCATTGTATAAATTGCTTACTTACTCCATACATCTTAAAATGAAAATGTGTGAATATTAAAGTCATGAATATAACATTTTATTCTGTATAATAGATTTTATGAAGGTAACATCTTTATTTCATCATTTGACTTGGGAGAGCATTGGCATGCTTTAAAGAATTTTCATTGCAAATGTAGAGTTAACATGTGAATAACAAAATGCTCAATCTGATGGTTTCTTAAGTAGTTGAAACAATTATTAATTATTTATTAGCTGTAGTTGTTTACTTGGAGTTTTTTTTAATGTTCTGATATATCCCACAATGCAACCTGTAGATCCAAGAAAAGTTGTAGTGGTTCTGCATGCAATAGTTATGAAGGACCTTATCTTCATGACTAAATTGTTTAATTTAGAATCAGCACCTATAGAATGTGATAGTAGCACTGCTACTGTAGTGAAGCCAGACACAGTTCATATTGGAGTATATTTAAAAGATTTGAATAAAGGTATTAAAAGGGACCATTATCCTCTTTATAGAACTGATGAGTGGCAGTGAGGGATGGCATTACCATCCCTGATGGAAGGGTGGTTCAGTAGATGTCTTCTTTGATGATCCTTGGTGGAAGCTGGGGTTATTAGTACTGGGAAGCATGATCCAAGGAAGTATATGGTAAAGAACGTGACTGAGCTGCTGCAGAGGAGGGGCAAAATGCTGCACATCTCCACTGCACACCCACCCTTCAGTTGCAACCACAAGAACCGTGTGTGCAGGGTGAGAAAAAGAATAGGTCATAAAAAGAAATAAAAACAGGTGCACATTGTTGGCTGGACCCTCAAGATGCCCTTAGATCTATGCTGGACAAAGACCTATCGGAGCATGTCTCAGAGATGGAGGTGGCTGGTAGACATGACAATGAATGTGGGATACTGGGGAGGCAGCCATAAATGAAGCTGAGGGGAGAAAAATCCCTCCCTCTGAAAAAAAATCAATTGGTTTAAACTGTTGTATAGTGTCAAAATTACAAGGGAATACAATACTGAGTAGCCAAAAATAATTATGTGGGAGCAAATAGTTGAAGGTCACCCAATGCCCAAGCTCAAGTCTTTTTCCTCCATATGTAAGGAACTCAAGAGGGAATATATTACATACATCCAAATGTATCAGGTTTGAGTCCAGCTTATAAACAAATGGAACAATACAAGAAAGAGACACCATGAAATAAATGGAATGCTATGCCATTGGGTAAGATAGGACTTGAAAGTGACATAGTACATATGGAAATTACAAGGAAATTGTGATAACAGAAGAGGAATGGTCTGAAACCTGCAGTGCTGTAAGCTACATTACTAAATGATCAAAATAAAAAGACCAGCAGTTCAGGATTATATATAGATGGTGCCCTACCCCAAATAAACAATGTCAGATTAAACTAAAATCAGATGGTATGTGTTGGAGAAGGAAGAAAAGGGAAGCAGGAACCTTATGTAAATTTAGTGATGCCTGTCTGCAATCATTTGTCATCTATCCTTTACAACAGAGATAGGATAGCTATCAGTTCTAATTAGAAGGTCTGGATTTTATTCTGGGATCCTCTAATACCATCCTACAGCATTGATCTTACACCATGTTTTAGAAAGAACATTTGGGACACCAAGAATATGTTAAATATATGAATTTTGGAAATATCTGCTTGTGAACTAACAGACAGATAACAGGTGTCTTTATAGCTTGGAAATGAAAATGCAGAAGCTCTGCAAATAATTAATTTGGGAAGAGATGAAGTGAGTTTTCTGTAGTAACAGATTGTGAAACAATTGCAATTAAACACAGCTAGAGCCAATGAATGGTAAAGGATGTGTAGATTGTTATGAAAACAATTATTACTTGGAGTTTTTTTAATGTTCTGATATATCCCACAATGCAACCTGCAGATCTAAGAAAAGTTGTAGTGGTTTTGCATGCAATAGTTATGAGGGACCTTATCTTCATGACTAAATTGTTTAATTTAGAATCAGCACCTATAGAATGTGATAGTAGCACTGCTACTGTAGTGAAGCCAGACACAGTTCATATTGGAGTATATTAAAAGATTTGAATAAAGGTATTAAAAGGGACCATTATCCACTTTATATAACTGAAGTATAGAACTGAAGAAGCAATGTTTGTTATGTCAGAAGAAGGATTTTCTCCTAATTTATGCAAATTAGAGATTATGACAAATTATGCTTGATATTCAGTGTAAGTCTAATTCATGGGGTGTATTTTTCCAGCTGCTTGTGAGATGAGGTGTCCCACATGGAAATGTGACATTTACTTTGCATTTTGTTATAAAGGAGAAGTAGTTAATACAGAACAAAATCCCCACCCTCACATCATCCTGTTTGTTACTTACCAACTGTCTATCTCTATTTTTCTATGTATCAGATTGAGAAATAGAAAGAAGAAGTTTGCTAAGTCATGAAGGAAGGTATCTCCTTGTTCATAAGGACAGAAGGGGCCCAGGGAAAAGTAAAAAAAAAAAAAGATTCATGCAGTCAGTGCCTTACACCCTGGTGCCTAGGCTGGTAATCTTAATGTAGGATCATATATAAATTTATATAATTTATTAAAAAAAGGGAACGATCATATGTAGTAACCCTCCTCTGGATCATCCATCATTTGTGGATTAAACAAGCAATGATTTATGTAAAATCTACTTATAGCCTAGTCTATTATCAGGTTGTTTATCCATTTATTTGTTGGTTTGCTTGTTTTTCTTTGGTGCTTTGTTCCTACAGGGAGTATACCCATCCTCCATTGAGACATTTCCATGCAAATGACCTTTATTCAATTTCTGTTTATCATGGTTTGTTGAAACCATGTGCTCCTGTATTCTGTAAGCCAGTGGTGTACTCAAGTGAGGTTTTCACTTTTCACCACTATCGTGTCACCATGGAGTTGATATATGTAAACCAGGGAGTTTGTGAGATCAGGCTCAAGTTCCTCATATGATGTTGAGCAGACACACTGGCTCTTTGCAACACAAAAAACTATTTTTGAGTTTTTATAAGTTTTTAAATTACACTTCTAAATTTTGATAAAAACAATGAAGCATGGCACATTTTAGAATTATTTAACCAAGCACAGGGAAAACCTTAATGGGAGCTTGCCCATTTTTAAAGAAGACTTAAGTGAAGCCCCTAAAATATACAGCTGACATACACAAAGTTGACATAAGTGAAGCAATTAACACTTAAATTGCAATAGTGACAAATTAAAAAAATAAAAGTGAAAAAATAGAGGGCAAATTTAGATATACCTAGATCGCTACTGAGATTAACAGATCCACAATCACAAAAAAAAAAAAAATGGCAAAAAACATTTTTCTCTTTTAACATTTTTAGCAGGGGAAAAGACACCATGTGTCCCCCTAAACCCTCCTCCAACATTCCCACTACTTATCTTCACTACCTGTGAGAGCATCATACAGTGAACAGAAAAGAAGAAATACTGCAAGACTGCACAGTCTCAAACTTAACATATCTTGCTATATTTTCACACATTCACTACTCCTTTTCAAAGGCTCACACTGAAAAGTCTTGAGATTTAAAAGTGTTACTGATATACACATATGTACAATAAGGAATCCAGTACAGGGGATGACTGCTTAAAATCATTATACAATATAAAACTAATTATATGTAAAATGTAAGCAAATACTGACAAGCACATTCATTTAAGATATTTTTTGAGAATAAGAAAAGTAAGTAATACTTTGCCAGCTTCTTGATGTATATGTGCCTTATAGGTTTGTGCATGATACTACAGGATAATGCATTGTTTACGGCTGATGTGCTATGGGAATAATTCTTTACACTGATTTTGAATGCAGAAATGATTTAGGTTGTGTTGATGGTAAAGGAATAGTTAGTTATCACCTAAGTTATTAAGAAACAGAAAGCTCGAATAAATAAAACAAAAATAAAAAAAAAAAGATGTATTTTTCTGGTTTGCTTTATTCGTGGTTTCACATGGAAACATCATGCAAAACAAATTACACAGAGTATCTCAATGAATATGCTGTTTATGTAAGAGAGTTTGTAAATGTGAGAAATGTTGATTCTGGGATAAAGCAGGTGCTTAGGAGAAAAGTAAATGAAACTGCTTTTGCATCCTGTAGTGATTTACTGGTTAACTGAAAAAGTGAAGAAAGCATGTTGACCATGGACATGAAAGATAGACTTTTTTTTTTCAGGAAGAGTAAAGTGACACTACACTGCACTTATTTTTTTTAACTTTGATTTATTTTTTTGGTTCCCCTGCACCTGACTTATACTGGCCTGGCATCCAGTATCCCACATCCATGATGGGTCTGCCAGCATCATCTTCACCACTCCTCAGACTTTCTCCAGTGTTGCTGGGGCCAGTCATGGATTTTAAGGGCCCTGAAGGCTCAGACATCTGTGCTTCTATCTGGTGATAGGGGAGGGTGCTATGCCTACTCACTTTTCCCATTCCCACCCTCATGCCCACTGGTTGCATTTGAGGGCAAATCAGCTATTTAGACCGCACATTCCCTTAGGGAGCATCCACCAGTAAGCTCCACCCCCAAGGATGTGCATGCCCGTCCCTCCCTGCTGTTCCATCAGCCACCTGAGACACTAATCAAACCCAGGTTAGTCGGGCTGCAGTTAGGCCTTTATCCCACTGCACCACCAGTGTGGCCTGTTACTGCACTTAGTTAATCCATGATTTGAGAGAAGGGAAGTGTTCAGTTTTTGTGTGCATGGGCCCTCCACAAGTAAAGGTTGTATGAAGACAGAATTACAAATAAAAGTGATGGAAACAGAGTCAAGCCAGGTGTCCTAGACCTTCATTCTGTGTCTGAGGTGAGGAGGCCTGGTACTGACAGAAGCAATTTTTATATTAAGACCTATGCTTCATAAGACTGCACATCTTTTCCATGTTTAATTGGGGAAGAATGTAGTAATGTTTCATACAAGAAAAGAGTGGGGACCATTTATCTGATTGTACTTCCCTTCTCTCCTGTCTATACTCTTTCCAGATAGGCGCTGGATGCAATAAAATATGTGCTTGTCTGTACTTATTCTTGAAAGAAGCATACATTAATTTTGTTTGCAGAAATGTAAATTTGGCATTGCTTCTACTGTTGACTCTAATAATGAATTATAGCATATTTTTGTATATCTGATTGTTCAGGTATTTTATCATCTTGGGGATTCCACAATCACCAAGTTTATTTCAGTATTTGCACTTGCCATAATGCAAAAATATTGTCACACATGTTTTTTGTTGGCTGTTTTTTAAATGCAGAGAAAAAGAACAAAAAAATAATGGCAATTTATATTGATAAAAACAGAAAAAGCTTTACACTAAAAAGCTGTTTAGATAAAAAGACAACCAAGAAGAGTGTATTTCTGAAAACATCATTGTTTAAAAAGCCTAATAACCTCCCTTTTTCATTACTTCCTACAACATTTCTTAGTTTTTGTCAGCAATGATACTCAAGTATGCATTACCTAGGTATAATGCTTACTGTATTGGCTTTAAGACATTTTCCATTTGTGGTGGTATAGTAAGTAATTAAAAGACGGGGATTAATGGCATTTTGTGGTATTATTTTTTTCCTTTGGGAAGATCACCATTTTGTAGCATTAGATATTTTAATCATGACTGATGTGAAGTCACTGCTTTTTCATCAGTTACTTTGACATCTGAGGAACAAATGCTGAAATGCACTGTGAATCTGGATTTTCCTTTCTTTTTATGCACATTACTGACTTTAAGAACAAATAAAGACACTTGACCTGCTGTCAAACTGAGGTTTGTTACAGCACATCGGTAGGCTTGTTACACTTCAAAATCTTCTGTGAGATAAAAGGAGAATCACTTATGTGAATGTAAATTCAAGAATGCTTTGCAAGTCTCACCACTGTTTCTGTATCTAGAAGTATCTGAAACAAGGAAAGGAATATTAAGTGATAAGTTTGCATTTAGCCTTGGGATATCTTGAGGCAAGGCTAAGAAAACTGAGAATGTTTGTTTCACAGACACAGGGCAAAGGAGAAGTGCACTTATTTTTTCATGTGTAAACTACAGACTTCAGAGCTCTGTAATAATGTGCACAGTGCAAGAAGCCCCCCCCCCAAAAAAAAAGAAAAAACACACAAAATATATTTGGGAACCGTGTCCTGATGATAACGTAGATGGCTCCATTTCTTTTCTCCCCTGTTGTGCTTTCGGCAAAGTCCATGCCATGTGTAATGTAAGTCTATCCATCCTTCATGCTTGAGTTTTTATCTAGCTGTAGACAAAAAGTCTTGAATGAAAGACTCCTTGCAATGATAAATATGTACTTGCAATGATAAATATGTAATTTAATTAGATGTAACAATCTCCGTTTACTATATGCCATTAATGTCTGCCATAGAAATTGGTCATAGATTAAATCCATTGAAATAATATCAGTGAAAAGTCCAGTTCTTAGAGCCTAATGCATGCTTACAACTTGCTCTTGCAGGACAGGCACTAACTCCCTGCAGCTTTAGTCGTGTATTGTGCACTGGAGAAAGAGATGAATAACTGTCTGAGCTCCCTGTAGCTCTAGTCCTGCATTATACAACTGAGACAAAGTGATGCATAACTGGGTTCTCTGTAGCTCTAGTCCTGCATTGTACACCTGAGACACAGAGACGTATATCTGGGGTCCCTGTAGCTCTAGTCCTGCATTATACACCTGAGACACAGAGACATATATCTGGGGTCCCTGTAGCTCTAGTCCTGCATTGTACACCTGAGACACAGAGACATATATCTGAGGTCCCTGTAGCTCTAGTCCTGCATTGTACACCTGAGACACAGAGACGTATATCTGGGGTCCCTGTAGCTCTAGTCCTGCATTGTACTCCTGAGACACAGAGATGTATAACTGTCTCAGATGCACACTTGTTTCCCATCTCTGTTGGTGCTGATATGGTACTGCACATAAAAAGAAAGAAGACACAATGCAAACATGTTTTCACTTCAACCTTCTTCAGGCAAATCTGAAAGCCAGCATTTGTCCCTTATAGAACAGTTAAGCTACATGTTCAATTACATAATTACAATAATCATTTAAAAAGAACTTGACATAGCTCCATAGCAGCTATCAAATACCACATTAAACCTTCAAACACGTCTCCTTTAAAATAGGCTTCAAGCACACATATTCATTTAGTTCAGGAGATATATATAGTCTTTAAATTTAAGCAACCATCTAGATGGTTTCATGTAGACAGATTTGTTTAGTCTAGGATATATACATATTCTTTAAGTTTAAGAAAACATCTAGACTGACCTACCTTTGTATTATTAACAAATATCCCACCTCTAGTGTTTTTTTTTTCAACTAATTCCTTAACTAGAAACGCAAATACATGTAGACCACCTATTTAGGACATGTATTGATAAAGCATTAGTGCATTTTTCTTTCCTAATACAATGAGCATGCAACTTAAATGTATATTTTGTAGCCATTTTAAGATCTGTGATACTATGCACTTTAACATAGCTTCATGAAGAACAGTCATTACATGAGAAATGTCCCATTCTTGACAAACATAGCATTTGGGTAAGTTGTCTTATAGCACAAATTTCTTTTCAGATTATTTTTATTTTAAAGGCAAGTCTTGGTATATTACCCAATATTGTAATTAGCACTGTATCAGTAGTAAGAATATGCCAGATCTTTCTAATTGTATTTCATATCATCCCAACATCCCTAGAATAAGTTAAAGAGAAACTTAAATCATTAACTTCTTTACGTTTTGCTTTGTCTCTGTTATGACCAAAAAGTGAACTAGTTTTATCCCTAGTAAAATAAAGCTGGGTGTTCCAGTAAGCTTACCTGATTATCAAAGTACAGACTGTATAAAACAACATTAAAAAAAGAACAGTTCACATTGGTTGCTACTATGTAACACATTATTCAAAAAAACATACACAGCTTCCTGCCAGATATAAACAACTCTAACCACTCCTTCCAGGACTCCAACAGGTGAGCCATATCTACATTGTTATGTTTATTCCATATTACTCATGAGGCTTAAGGGTCTGCCATCTGTCCTTGTCATGTATAAATACCAATTGCTGCATAGTTACATCAATGTGTCTAGTTAGGGCAGAAAATATCACAGAATCAATTCCAATCTTGTACGGAAGTACACACGCTGACATTGTAGGCCTATCCTTCCATATCTATACTTCTGTCAAACCCACCTATGACTCTCCTTTTTATATGTAGCTAAACCCTGCTTGTAGCTGTACCCCCAATTCATTAACTGGTGAATGATATTCCTTGTGCTAATTATTCAAGTGTGTAATGCATACTTTATGATGCAGAGGACAGAGAAGTATTATGCAAAGCTCCCTCTCCATATATGAACTTCTTGTCTGATGTTTCCTAGTTTGTTAGCCATGTAAACAAGCTTGTTCAAAGGCATTCAGTTATGAATTGAACAGATGAGATTCACAAGTTTGTTAACCTAAAAAGCTTTCTCTTTTCATGCATTTAGGACCCAGGCTAATGGCTACTCTACCTGTATACATTTGGCTCATTTGTTCCACATGCATGAGAGTTCAGCATTCCCAGGCTAGAAGAGTGCCCTCTGGCACATTTGTTATTAACTGGGAATTCCAGTCAGCCTATTCATTCCCCCATGGTGGGAGTTGGGTGGGAGGGTAGCAAACCAGTTTGCTAGACCTGTGGTACAGCCTGTTGCCCCCCCCCCCCCAGTAAAGCACCCTCCCATTCTCCTTGGCACCTGTCTGAGTACTGCTGCATGCTGCTGCCATGAGGAGACATCCTTGCATGCAAAAACAATGAATCTTCTTCATGGAGGTGTTCAATCTGCATCTTCAGTATTGTTGTATGTGCTCCCCAGGCCCAGGCTTCACAATTGCAACACCTAGTGCTCTTGCTAGGTGTCATCCAAGTAGCTGATGTTTAGCAGTAAAAAGAAAGTTATTTGCTTCTTTTTGTTATCTTGGTACATTACATATGACATTTATCAAACTGAAACAGTAAGGAAAAACATCTGTCAATTGAAATCTTCATCTTATACAGTTGTCTGTTCCTGAATTCTGTTACAAAAGAGAGAGAGAGAGAGAGAGAGAGAAAGAGAAAAGAAAAGAAATAAATCTGTCCTCCTGTTTCCCAGGATTCATTACATTACAGTTGGAGAATATAGCTTAATTATGCACTCGCACTTTGTTTCTCCATGCTTTCATGCAAGATAATAAATGTCTGTACCAGTAATTCAGCAGTCTTTTACAAATGAAGCAGGTGGCTAAATCCAAAGTGCCATATTCATCTGAGTATTGTGTAATATTAGACGTTATCCAAACCTTCAAATGCCACAAAGCAATGTTCCTTCAGTTTTCTTGTTTACATATGAAAGCAAACAGAAGTGACCTTCAAGGCTACTAACTTGCACCTGGTCACCCTCCTTATTCACCCTAGACTAATTTGCATGTTTATTGGTGAACTTGACCATCACATGTATCATCTGTCGTCCATCACAGTCCTGCCTCATTTTCTTCCTCAGATTCTTCATTATTCAACAGTGATTCACAAGAGGCAATCAACGGGTAAGAAAATAAAGTAAAAAATGCAATTGGAAACTTCTGAGCACTTTCATGACTCCATTTAAATAGCAACTAGCTGACTTCCTTATCACTTACTGGAATGCCAGCTGCAAGTGATGCCTCCACCTCCATCCCCCAAGACTCTCTGGCAATCCAGGTGGTAATCAGATTTAAGTTCTCAGTCCTGTTTTTCTTATCTGTTGTGACAGTTTTTTCTGTCTGCCATCTGCTCTTTCCCTTATACTTTCTGATGTGCTTTGTATTGATGCCTGTCTTTTTCCATTATTGTTTGTTCACTGTTGGGCTGGTGATGACTGTCACCCTTCGACAATATTTCTTCATCTCCTTAATATGTTACAACATTTATTCTTATTGCCAAACTACATTATACTAGTGACAGATATCTCCTGAGCTTGAAGTGTGGCCTTCTGCACTTTGCATTGGCTAATACCCCATCAGCTAGTGGTAACTGTGGATAGGGAGGCTTTGATATAGCTTCAGTTTCTATGGAAGAGGGTCACACTGGAATAATCCTTTTCCCAGAATCTGGTCACTCCTTTGGTTACCTGCCATTTGCTTTCTATGGTTCATATGCATGCACAATCATCCCATGAAGCTGTACTAATGTATATTCTTGTTGGAAATAAAATTTGTGATGACAGCGACAGGTAGATTAATCCACTTACTTCTCATCCTTATTTACACTAGCAGTTTGGTAGTCATTTTATTACAGCTTTCAATGGTGGCTTCTATTTATTTTGAATTTAATCGTTATTGCTTACATCATGAGTAGATACTATTTAAGCTACAGGAAGTGATGCAATAACTGTTTGAAAAAGTTTGGCAGGCGCCAAACGAAAGCGCTTATTTTGATTGTGGTGAATTTTAAATTATACTTGGTATTAAACTTCTTTCGGTCTAGTCTGTTGTTTGCTGTTTTTTGGATCGTTTGTTGCTGCTCTTATTAGCATGGTAAAGTAGTAGCCCAAACAGGCAAATAGGAGAGTCAGAAGTATTGGTCTAAGACATATTAAATAGGGGGGGTAGTGAGAGTAGGGACCAGGTGGAGGAGACCCTGGAGAGGTGGAGATATGCTCTATAGAGGAGAGGAATGAAGGTCAGCAGGACTAAGACAGAATATATGTGTGTGAATGAGAGGGAGGATAGAGGAATGGTGAGGATGCAGGGAGTAGAGTTGGTAAAGGTGGATGAGTTTAAGTACTTGGGATCAACAGTTCAGAGTAATGGTGAGTGTGGAAGCGAGGTGAAGAAGAGAGTACAGGCAGGGTGGAATGGGTGAAGAGGAGTGCCAGGAGTGATTTGCGATCGATGGGTACCAGTAAGAGTGAAAGGGAAGGTCTATGAAAGGGTAGTGAGACCAGCTATGTTATATGGGTTGGAGATGGTGGCATTGACAAAAAGGCAAGAGTCAGAACTGGACATGGCAGAGTTAAAGATGTTAAGATTTGCACTGGGTGTGATGAGGATGGACAGGATTAGCAATCAGTATATTAGAAGGTCAGCTCATGTTGGAAGGTTTGGAAACAAAGCCAGAGAGGTGAGATTGCATTGGTTTGGACATGTGCTGAGGAGAGATGTTGCGTATATTGGGAAAAGGATGCTAAGGATGGAGCTGCCAGGTAAGAGGAAAAGAGGAAGGCCTAAGATTAGGTTTATGGATGTGGTGTGAGAGGACATGCAGGTGGTTGGTGTGATGTAGCAAGATGCAGAGGACAGGAAGAAATGGAAACAGATGATCCACTGTTGTGACCCCTAACGGGAACAGCTGAAAGAGGAGAAGCAGCAGCCTAAAGAATATGGGGAAATGTGAAAAAAATAATAAGAAAAACTTTTGTATTAGCCTGGTGTAATGCAAGAACAGAGGCATTAAATTGACAGGAATTCTTTAAGTAAGAGCTTAAATTAATAAATCTCAGGCTATGACCTGATAAGGATTAAGATGGAGTTCCAAAAATCTGGCAAGCCAGTTGGAATATAAGCTGTACCCTATAGAGTACTTTAGCTCATAAGTTTCAAGTAATGGTTTGTTAGTTGAGTAAAGGGGTTGATTTGGAAGATAGTGGTGGGGATATTGCTGATAGCTAGTGTGATGCTCCTGCACTGGTCCAGTAACCAAGGAGCCTCAGTCCTCACCACTGGCAACAGTGAGGGATGTACACACTGGGAGTATGACAAGTACACAAACAGTAAAGTACAATTTCCCTTAAGAGCACACAGAAAACAGTCAGGGTTGGTTTCTCCCTTTTTCTCCAAATCCACAGTAAGACTCCCCACTGGCACAGCTATAGGGTTGAGATTGCCACTGTATAGCGTCTTCTAGATCCCTCTATCTTAGCTCTCATTATACTTGGTCAGGTGATATTGCTAGTTAAGGATACTGATAGATCAGTTATTATAGGAAAATGCTGTATATTTGACTATGTACGTGACACTTCAATCTTAGGTTTTCTATTTATGGATTGAACCAGTCCAGTCTGTATGTTATAACTAAGCATCCAGTCTAATTCCAGTCTGTCATTCTTGCTCATGATTTTGATACATTTCATAAATCCAAATTAAGCAGAGTAAATGGCTATAGTGAAATTGCTGATGTTTCAGAACACAGCAGAGAAAATGGCATCCCCAACCATACCTCTCAACCTCTTAGTGCAAGAATTTTGGTCAAACCCAGATTAATGGGGGGGGGGGGGGCATGATCTATGACAGATTTTAAATATTGCTTGTACAGAATTATTTACAAGAATAGCAGGTTTGCATTGACATGTATTTCCTAAAGGATATGAAGCATGGAACTCAAATGTCTTTTATTATTTAGTGACACTAGTCCTCTCTGATTTGACAATAGCCACAGTTACTTTCATTCATACAGTGTAACAAACATGTGTCTCCTTATTCGATTCTGTGAATGAATGCTCCGTTATGTTTCAAAAGTCACTTTGTGAAAATAGCAAAGCTCAAGAAGCAGTTCATTTGAGTATAACTGGTAGCTTTGCAGATATAACAGTCTTTCTCTGGTCAAAAGTGCACCTCTGTCCAGGTAGCTGTTAGCACTTCTATAAAGCTGACAATCATGCTGTTAATTGCTTACACCTGGAGCAGCTGTCCCCCTCTCCCCACCCTTGTTACAGCTGTGCACAGATTTCATTTTCTCAGACTCATAGATATTTTCACACCACAGCAATAAGCCATATGCTTTGAAACTAGCACAGTGTGCAGCTCTGTCCAATCTGAACTGTTCTGTAATCCATTTTTGCATATCTTACACGGTGTAGCAATTTAAGTTACCTTTTAAAGAGTGCTGATCATTCTCTCACCTTCTTGGAACTTTCTTCACTTCTTGCCCGGAAAGAGATACATCTTTGAGGACCTTAATTTTTAACACATATTAAGACAAAAAAATACTGGATGATGAGATACTTGAATTTTGTGCTGATAAATAAATTCCGTGATGCGAGTTTCAGATTTAGATTGAATGCCTTAAAGCTTTTGTTAAGTCTAATTTTGTCTTTCCAAACACTAAATAAACTCTAACTTATAGTTCACATTCTAGCATGGCAAACATTACTGCTCTAAGAGGCTGCTGAAGAACATTATATGAATGGATGGTTTCACAAGAATAGCTCTGTAGGGGGCACAATCTAAATATACTTACTCTAAGTCTGCAACAACATGGAGAATGCCGTATTTCTTCCCTTTTCTCCTAGTGGATATGATTTTGTTGGTTGTATATTCTTTCTCGGCTGGGGTGCCTTCTGTGCAGAGTCTGCATGTCCTCCCTGTGGTCCGGGTACTCCTGTTTCCTCCCGCATTCCAAAGACATGCCTTAGGTGGATTGGACACTCTAAATTGGCCCTAGGTATTTGTGCGTGCATGTGTGTGCCTTCTGTGGAATGTTGGGCACTGGGCTGGCAACACTGTAAAACTCCGCTGCCAATCATAAGCGGACAGATGGTCCCTAAACGGGACAAGCCGAAAGAAGAAGAAGACTGTTTATTTCAATTTGTTAACTGGGATAAAGCACTGATCTCAGTGAACAAATTTTCATATCAAGGTTAGTACCAGTGGCATTAATGTTTTATCAGTAGGTCTTGCTGTGGTTGACAACTTTTGTAGAAAAATCTAGGAAGTCCTTGAGCTTGATTCTTCAAGCAGTCTTAACAATCTCTTGGTTGCTGTGGTGAAGGGAATAAACTTCTAACTATGACACGGGTGACCAGAGATTGATAGCAGCTCAGTCACCTGTAGTAGCTGGCTGGGAAGGATGAGAAACGCTGTCCCTTTTCTGGTAATAGCCACTTGGCTGACATTTAGCAGCAGAAGGATATGTCAACCAGCACCCTATGCCAGTCCCTTGAATTAGTGAGCACCTTACCTATTCAGCTCTTCAAGAGCAAAAAAAAAAAAAAAATGTGAGCACTACCTCCTCCCATCCTTCCTTACATTTTAGTAAAAAAAATCATGTTTTATTTTAAACTGTAGCAAACAGTCGCTGCGGTTTATACCCTGCAATGAGCGCTATAGCCCTCAGGTTTTAGTTTAATTTTTTTCTCTTTAAACTGTAGCAGACTGCTCTCTACAAATGTAGCAAGCAGTTGCTACATTTTATATCCTGCACAGAGGACTACAGTGGCCAAATATTAGTTACGGGAAAAAACTTTTTTTTTTTTTTTTTAACCTATAGCAAACTAATTGTTACAATGGCCAGTTGAGCCCCTAACACTTTGCACCTAGGACAGTTGCTCCTTTCACCCTGCTATAGCTATGCTACTGCCTATCAGGAGCACTCAGTGCTCCTGCCATTCAGCACAGACCTAGAGAGCATGCTCTGTCGTTGTGCAGATGGATGAACCAGAAGCATGCACCACATGGATGTAGTATGCAGTGTAGCTTGTAGAGCCAAAAAGAGAGGAGCTGGTGCTCTATTAGTGGAGGTTAGGCAACACTGCAGAGACAGCAAACCAGCTGCTTCATACCACCTGGTTTCCACAGCAAAGAAAGATCATAGCTTCATAGGAGGTTACTAGTCTAATAACCCCAGGTTGCTTTCAAGTCTAGCCAAGTTATACCATTATTTCCATGACCAGCAGCTATTGCCTTTATCCAAGAGGGGCACAGATGGAATCCTTGGGGTAAATTTAGGTTTTACCATCCAAATGTGCAGATTGCATTTGAAGAGGGTCAATGAGGTGCTTTATAAAGTGGGAGTCTGTTCCAAAGGTATGATATTTTGTGGGAGACAAATATGTCCCTCCAACAGGTTCTATTAATGTCACATACCAGGTTAAAGCCTTTAGAGTGAGTAACCCGTGTACCAATTGACTTACAGACATGCAGCATTTCCAGTAAAGCAGGATAAAAGATTGCCTCATATGCAAGGCAGAGATTGCATCTGAGTAGTCTGTATAAAACAGAATAAAATGACAGTGATTTCAGACGATCTTCATAGGACAGATGCTAAAGACCTTGAATTTTCTTTGTGAGGAACCTGTGCGGTCTCTCCAATTTCTGCAGGTGCTTGGAAAGGTACATACCAAAAGGGGCATTGTACTCAATTATTGGCCTGATGAGGGAAGAGCACAGGGAGGTTATAACTTCTTTTTTCTGGAGGCAATGCCCTTTTGAGATGAGTACTATAGAATGCCCTTCTTACCACTGTGGAGACAAGGTGATCAAGGGTAAGGTTACTGTCAACCTGTGTGCCCAGGTCTCTCACCACTGAATACGTACTTAGGGTGTTGTTATTGATGTGGTAGTTAGCAGGAACATTACTCTTACTGAAAGGGATGATAGCACATTTTTTGCATTGATTTTAAGGCCATGACCTTGGCACCAGTCATCTGTTTGTGTAAGACCCTCTTGTAGAATGTTGACATTGTTTAGAGATTCTATGACCGTTCCCAGTTTGCAGTCATCAGCAAACTTTGTCAGCCACCTGGTTACAGGTCAGATGTTAGAGGTGGATTCCCCTATTTTGACTATATGGGTTCTATCAGTGAGCCAGTTAGTGACCCATCTAATGATATAAGGGATAATACCTAGCTGGGTGAGTTTGTCAATGATGCCTGTGTGGGCGATAGTGTCAAAACCCTTGGCTAAATCTAGGTAGGCTGTATACACAGATTTTCCCCTCGTCAAGGTCCTCGGTGACTGTCCCAAAGAAGTCCACCTGGTTTAATAGGCATGATGCCCCTTTGACAAATACAAATTGAGTAGGGTCAAGTGTTTGGGGATTACCTATATCATTGTTGATAAGGTCCATGATGATACGCTCCATGGACTTGCAGATAAGGCTAGTCAGGCTAATAGGTCTGTAGTTCCCAGGGTCAGTAGAAGCACCACCTTTGTGCAAAGGGATAATGGTGGCCTTTTTCCATTCTGCTGGGATGAAGTAGGTGCTTAGACAATGATTGAAAAGTGTACCCTATGGTGTTGCTAATTCTGGTTTGAGCCCATGTAGGACACAGCCTGGGATGGGCCAATATGGCTACCCAGGCAGGAATGTTTAGGCTGTAGGAGTCCTGTCTAGCTGAGGAGTGCCCAGCCCCCAACCCTGAAAATAAACAGGCCAGTTGTTTGCAGGTAGAAGAGGCACAGTGAGTTCATGTGGGGAATCAAAATAATATTTTCTTGTTTGGTTTTCAATTGACTCCCAGCAGTTTGGAGCCCATATCCTTAAATGTATATCTCCACAGACACGTGTATGAATCTCCTACTAAACATGATCAAATTCTGTGTCTAAAGGCCTTTGTTTGAAGCATTAAATACATACACAGAGCAGATGTGACGAGGTTTATAAGTATTGCATGGCTTATGTTCCCTTTCTAGGCCACGTTTCTGCCTACATTACCTTCTTGTATCTCCACAGACACGTGTATGAATCTCCTACTAAACATGATCAAATTCTGTGTCTAAAGGCCTTTGTTTGAAGCATTAAATACATACACAGAGCAGATGTGACGAGGTTTATAAGTATTGCATGGCTTGTGTTCCCTTTCTAGGCCACGTTTCTGCCTACATTACCTTCTTGTATCTCCACAGACACGTGTATGAATCTCCTACTAAACATGATCAAATTCTGTGTCTAAAGGCCTTTGTTTGAAGCATTAAATACATACACAGAGCAGATGTGACGAGGTTTATAAGTATTGCATGGCTTATGTTCCCTTTCTAGGCCGCGTTTCTCCCTACATTACCTTCTTGATTCTCATATTCCAAGTTTAACCAGCGAAGAAGCTTATTTCGTAGGTTTTCCCGTCACTCATGAGGAACAGGAATTCATTTCAAACATTAAATATTTGATATGTGATAAAGTACCAGGTATCTTTACCAGATTGTCATTGAGTAATCTCCCGTCCATCATGTCTTTTTTTTTTCATTTGTAGCACGCTTCACTTTAGCAATTCTCTGCTGCTCTTTCTGTATACCTTCATGTTATAAAGTTAATTTCCTTGTTGCTTTCATTTGGGAAGAATCAGGAGAAGACTCCTATGTCTAAACCAAGAAGTAGAAAGTTAAGTAGGTAGGAAAGAGAAAAGGAATTAAAGGCTATGTGAGCATGAAGGTAACACTGGCGCACAAGGAGATTCTCACCACCAAGTGCTGAAAGTTCATGTGCGATAAAGTGTGCCTTATAAATATAACTGAATATTGAATCATGTGAAAAGGAAACTGTAACAGACTGTGCTATGAATACTCAACTCAGTAATATTATTTAGAGAGGAAACCTCTATGAAAATATATTTCCTATTTAGATAGATGGAATATCCTTCCTCTTGCATTTGCCACTTGAACATCTACAAAATTAACAGTTTTGTTCAAGAGGTTGTTCAACTCGCTCCATGTACCTCCTGCTCTGATTAACTCATGTTGCTTTTCCCATTTACTTTCATAGTTTAATTTCATTGGACAAATACATGTCCCATCTATGCCTGCTGGTTATATCTGAGACCCAACATTATTAACTACTGTGACATATTTTAAGGAAAGTCACAACTTCATCTGCATAAACACTGAAGAATGATTTTTAATTTGACATAAAATGAGACTGGGTACTGTTATGCATCTACCATAATTTGAAGCATTTTTCATGTCTGGAATCTCAGTTCATGTTTTGCATCATAAAAAAGTGCAGGTGAAGCAGTTTTTTTTTTCAGAATCCTAATTTTTATCTTTAATGTTTTCTTTAAACTCCCTACTTCACCTTCTCGTATGCTTTCATATAAAGTATGTGTAAGTGGAAGGTTATAAGGTGGAGCAGTCCTTTGTTAGGCTAGAGTCAGATATGCTGTGCTATCTTTATCCTATGAGTCAGAGTATACTAACTGCTGTGTCAGCGAGCAAATGTCAAAATTAATTGTCATTTCAAGGAACTAAATGAGGTTTAAAAGTATATTCTCCAGTTTAGTCCCAGCCCTGAACCAGTCCATTAAGTATCCTGTATTATAGTTAGAAACAGAGGCATTTAAAAGAACAACTGCACAATGAGTGTAAAAGACAATCCTGAAAAGTTTTAGGAAGAATACTGACGTGGTGTTGGCTGCACTAGTATTTCCAGATATTTCATAGTCCCTCAACCTCATTCTGTTGTCTGTCTGCCTGAATTAGATGGATAGGGATAAATATGGTTATATTATTTTGGTGAATCATCCATGATGTTCTTGCATTCACTGCTGCAGTATTAAGATGCAGGATTCCCTGCCATGGAAGCAGAATGTCCGGCCAGTGTACTAAAGACTCCTGTTGCTTTAAAGGTACACTGAATGTCAGTCAAACATTGCTTGGTGACGTTCAGGCCTACCATAGTCAGAACTTCTTTGCTGTTGGTCTCTTTACCTGTATTCTAAGCTTTTGTTTAGGGAAGCTGCTGTTGATTTGTTTAAGTCCCTTCAGGATAAGGGCAACGCCTTACAGGAGCTTAAACGTGTTTGTTTCTCCTGTGCCTAAATTTCAGAGAAACTACTCCTCTAAGCCTGAGTTATACTAAAGTTAAGACTGGCAAATGGGCTCCTCCTGCTAAGGCTCCTCAGTTTTCAGGGACTCCAAAGCATTCCTTTCCAGACAAGCCAGGTTACTGTAGGCGATGCATCCCTTCTCAGCCACATTACTCTCATTTTCTGGGAAGGTGATGTCTCTTTATGCATCCTCTCTCCTAGCTCTCATTCTGAAAGTCCTGTTCAAAGTTCAACAGGATTCTGGCAAAATCTTGTTGGTGACTCCCTTTTGGCTGCAATAGCGCTGATTCCTCCTTCTGCATTTAGCCAGGGGCAATCATCACAAGTTACCTGACAGGGTGGATCTACTCTCACAAGCAAGGGATTTCTCATCCATTCCCAACTTCCCACGCTTCAGCTGACACTATGGGTGATAGGATTTTGATTCCTCACAGACACCTTTTTTTTCTGAGGATGTGCTGCAAGTCCTGCAGGAGGCCAGAAAACATACTACTAGGAAGTCCTATTTATCCAAATGGAAGAGACTTTCTATTTGGTGTATCTCTTGTAACCTGGACCCACTTACTGTGGATGTTCCTTTGGTTCTTTCTTATTTGTGTGAGTTGCTCAATGCTGGTTTGGCCTATTCTTCTATTAAGGCCCACTTATCAGATGCCTCATCTTGTCTACCTTTATCTCCTCCTTTAGCTTCTAGATTTGAGGTGAAACAACTTCTTAAAGGCGTCCTTCATATTAGACCTCTCAAGAAGCCTGTTACTCCTTCCTGGGATCTTAATTTTGTTTTGTAGGAGTTGACTCAGGCTCCTTTTGAGCCTGCTGATTCAGCTTCCTTGCAACATTGTTCCTGTAAAACTGTTCTTTTGTTGGCTATTACTTGTGCCATATGGGTGTCTGAGTTACAGGCCCTTATGGCTTGTCCTCCTTTATTGATCTTTCATGTGGACAGTGTGTCCTGGTGCATGAACCATTCTTTTATACCTAAGGTGGCTAATGAGCTATCACTTAATGAGTCTGGTAATCTGCCTACTTTTTTCCCCTCTCCACAAATGGACAGTGAGAGGGTGCTGCATAATTTGAAACTGCATAGGAAACTCAGGGCTTATTTGGATAAGACTAAGGCTATTATAATATCTGATCAGTTATTTGTTTCTTTTTATCCTAGATCTTTGGGATTTGCTATATCCAAACATGCAATTTCTTCTTGGATTTCTAAGGCTATTTCTTTTATTACACTTTTCATGGCATGTGCCTTCCCTCTTCAGTCAAGGCTCATTCTACTAAAGCGGTGGCTTCCTCTGGTACTTTTTTCAATGGCTTAGATACTAATTCTGTTCTTGAAGCATCTACCTAAACTTCTGTGCATACCTGTACTAAGCACTAGAAGTTGGATGGTATCTCTAGAGCTAGGGATGGTTTTCTAGTGCCGTTCTTCATGGCTTTTTAGGGGACTCTTCTACTCCTTCTCCCTCCCTAGTTTCCTTTTAGCTTTGGCACTCTCCCATATGTTAAGAATGCTGCAGCAGTGAATGTGAGGACACAGTACAGGTGTGTAAATCTTACCATAGTGGTAGATGTTCTTGCCTTCACTGCTGCAGTATTTGCTCCCTCCCTCCTTCCCCCTAGTCCTTTGCCTTCCTGGATGTACAGATTACCTGTTTAGTTCCTTGGACTGGTGTACCTACTGTGGCAATTATTTCTGACTATGGTAGGCCTAAACATCACCTTTATGCCCCATACTACACAAGGAACATTTGAGTGACATTCAGTGTACCTGTCTTGCAACAGGAGTCTTTGATAGACTGGACAGATGTCAGGCTTCCACTGCAGGGAATCCCATATGTTAAGACTACTGCAGCACTGAAGGCAAGGACATCTGCCGTTATGGTAAGATTTTACACAACTGTGCTTTCCAGCTAAACTCTGCAGCTTCCTTTTTCCATTTTTTCTTCCCTTTTCCAGGTCATTTTTGTGCAACTCTTCAAGGAAGGTATTTGTAGTCCTTGTAAGCTTCATACTTACCACTCTCAATGTTTTCGTTATATATTTTACCTATTTTTGAATGGGTAAGCCCATTGGACAGAGTTGTCGCTTTTCTGTGAATTACTAAAAGCAACACAACAGGCAAAGGAATGTGGAAGGAATCAAATCCTGTTCCCTAAGCACAGGAAGCATCCCATTAACAGGTCAGAGCATTAGTCTTCTCAGATAACTGCCAGACATCTGCCTAATATTGATGATACCTTATCAGCTTTTATGAGAGACAGAATTAATTTCCTGAAAATACAGACTTATTTCACTATATCTACATTTGTCATCATCCGGCCATACAAATGTATTGATCTAATCTGGTTTGATTGCTGTGCAGTATATTCATAGGTTTATAGGTGAGTACTAGGCTAATGACAACTATGTTTTTTTTTTTAAGCCTGGCTGTGTATGGCAAATTTATGACAAGTTCTTGTACCCTTGATAAGTGTAAACTGAGGCTTGGGTGATGAGATATTTTCAAGCAGGGGCCTGGGAGATGAACCATTTATAGAACGTCTATGCCTATTAGAGACATAGGTGTCAGGTCAGGGATTAACTTCCTGTTCTCCATTCAGTTGTCCAAGTTGCACTTGATTTGAGTTAGGGAGGACCTCTGTGTCACATGAACGGGGAGCCTGTTCCAGAGAAGGAGTAGTCTCTGGGATACATACCTGTCTCCCCAGCAGGCCCTATTTATATCACAAGCAAGGTTTAAGTCTTTAGAATGGCTAATTTTGGATGCTAGATATGCAGGAGGTCCATCAGGGTGGGGGACCGACAATGCTTTTATGCCAGGTATAGATCTCCTCTTAAATGTCTATAGGAGACAGCATACAGGGATAGGGCCTTGAGGTGGTTTGCACAGGACATGTTACTTACACCCTCTAGTTTCTTAGTGAGAAACCTATGTGGACCTTCCAATTGTTGGTTGGAATATTGTATTCAATGGCAGGGCTGATGAATGCTGAATATAGTAGAACAATGATCTCCTTGGACCTAGATGACATATCTCTGTTTATAAGTTGCACAACATAGCTTCACTACTGCAGACACATGATGGCCAAAGGTGAGATTACTGTCTGTGTGTGTCGTCTCCAGGTCTCTGACTACTGAGTTGACTCTTAGGGGGGGTGTTGTCAGTATGATAATTACCAGGGGTGGATGACTTCCAAAAGGATACTATTATGTATTTTTTGGAATTTAATTTTAGTCCATGGCTCTGACGCAAGTTATTTTTCTGTGCTAACCCTTCATGGTGAGCACTAATGTTGGTGGGGATTCTAAGACTGTTCCAAATGTATTATTGTCTACAGATTTGGTCAGCCAGAGTTCCTTGACACTGGTCTTGAATTCAGAGCAGTGAATGCCAAAAAGTAGCAGTCCCAGGACAAATCCCTGAGAGACTTCACATGTGACTGACCTCTTTGTAGAGGTGGATTCCCAAATTCTAACTTCCTATGTCCTATTAGTGAGCCAGATGGCTGACCACTTTGTGACATAAGGGTTTATGCCTAAACTCTTCAGTTTCTAAACAATGTTTGAGTGGGTATTATGTCAGATCTCTTGGCCAGTTCAAGGTAGTTAGTGTGAACCATTTTGCTCTCATCCATTTCTTTGGTGATCTTCGCAAAGAAGTCCACTAGGCTGAGTAGGCATGACCTGCCCCTGAAGAAACCAATCTGGGTTGAGTCTAGTGTCTGGAGGTTTCCTATGTCATTATTGATTATTTCCATGATAATTCTTTCCATGGCTTTGTATATGAGACAAGTGAGAGTTATACATCTGTAGTTTCCAGAGTCTGTAAATAGCCCACCTTTATGCAGAGGGAGGACTGTTAAATGTTCTCCATTCGTGAAGCATGAAGCCTGCTTGGAGAGTGTGGTTTAATAGCAATTCCAGAGGGTCTGATAGGTTATGTTTCATGCTATTTAGAAGGTGCCTTTGGATGTTATGTTTCATGCTATTTAGAAGATGCCCTTGGATATTGTCTAGGCCCATTAATACAGTGCTCTTGGCCTTAGAGACAGCTCTGAGGACTGTTCCCTGGTGATAGTAGGGGGAGTTATATTTGATGGTATTTACTGAAGGGAGGTTGAGGGGAAGAGAGGGGTAAAGTTGGAGCAGAATTTGTCTGCCACTAGGTTTGCTTACTATATCTTGTGGGTCAGTATAGGTTGTTCATTTAAGAAGGAGCTCTGTACAGAATCATGCATTGCGTTGGAGGTTGCAGACAACTAAAGAATGCCGTGTGGTGTCTTTGGTCTGGGAGACCAAATTTACCTCAAATTTAGCTTTAGTAGACTTTATTTGTCCTCTGAGTTGTTTGGCTAGTTTGATGTGAGTGCTTTTATACTGACAGGAGCTGCACCTCCTAAATTTTGCCATGATTCCCTACCTTCTCTTATACAGCCTAGTGAGGCTGTGAGTCTACCATTGTGTCTTGTTTTATTTGAGTTAATTCTGAACATATTCCTAGTGAGTACAGCTGCCTGTCTGCAGCTATTAACATGCTTGTATAGAGTTTCTTTGAACAGGGCCTGTTTGACCATCCTTGAAGTATATTTATTTTTGAAATAAATCAAGACAATTCTATCTTTAGCCCCATCTGTGTAGTAGCTAGTCTAAATGTGCACAAGGCATAACAGCCTTGCACTGCTGGTGTGCTTTCCATGGCTGTAAATCATGTCTCAGTGGCTGCACAGATGTCAGCATTTTCTAGGGTGAGGAGAGCTTGTAGATAGTGATGTTTCTTGTTTAGACTCCTATCATTGAGCAGTAACACCTTTAGATTTTCTTGGTTTTGATTTGCTATGTCAGAAGTACTTTTATTTTGGCATTGCCTAAAAAGGTACTATGGGGGAGGATAATCGTTTAGCTAATATTCAAAAGCCTATATGGGAGAGGTGCAGGCCACCCCTGGCAATGCAGCATCATCTATCTATCATCTTCTTCCATGATGACAGATACTGCATCCAGAATAACACCACTAAACTAAGCAAGTTAGTAATGTCCGTTATCTTTTGTTAGTATTGTAGCATCATCCTTGGAGAAGGTAAAATGCAGTTAAATTCTAGGCTGACAGTAGCCTGCAACAGATATTCCAAGAACTCCATGACGTCTCTATTCATATGGACTAGGGAGCTATATCATTTACACTCACATGGACTATGAATGATTCATGTTGGTACTTGTAGTCCAGTGACCTGAGTGCATTTGCAATATGGCAGATCCTGACCCCTGACAACCAACGGACCATGACTTTTTCCTTACTCAGCATGGTGAGAGGGAGATCAGTGTGTCTCAAAATGGAATCTTCAATGACCGGAATGTTGGATTGTGTGGTAGTTTGCCTTATAGGCTTAGAAGAAGAGGCTGCATGAAATGTAACTGTATGTATTCCTGTGGGTGTTGTTTTGTTTTGAAAGAGTGCATTCAGAGCTGCTGGTGATATTTGGTATGTGCTTTTTGTCTAGGATGTCTTTGGGGGTTAGGAAAGTTGCATTTAAGTGCCTCAGCATGTATGGGTCTATATATCTTCTTTCTACCATGTGTGATGGGTGCAGCATGTGTACTTCTAACAGCGAGTGATATTATAAGTGCTTTTATGTGAAAGCTTTGCCTCCAGTGACATTGTATAAATACATCTCTCGCATACCTTAGCAGTTTATTTGAAAATTTGTTGATTGCCAGTAGACATGAGGCAATTTCTGAATTGTCTCAGGATGTTCATATCCACCAGTGTGGTAACGAGATAGTGGGGAAGTTCATATCTATGGCAGCAGACCTTTTTTTATTTGTTGGACGGTTGTGGTGAGAATATAAAGTAATGTCATGAGTATCTGGTTTACAACTCTGAGGGGGGGGGTGGGCATTGCTTATCACTGCAAAGTAGTTGCCTTGTGTGCAGTTAGGTATTGGTGAATTTTCAAGGATGTTTTTACAGGAAACATTTCAACTCAAGGTGCCTGAATCTGTACAGGGCACTGCAAACATTTGCGAGGAAACTACCGAAGGAGACCTTGATGATTTATGAATGGAGTATCTAGGGAGGTATTCTGAAGTTAGGTTAGACAGCAGCTAATCAAGCAGTACTTATTGAAAAGAAAGAATTCGGTTTATGAAGAATGATGAAGAGTGGATTCCCCTGACTGTCTCGTTCCTGGCTACTACTGGTACTGGTCTCACCTCAGCTTCACGCTGCTGGGGTACAGTGGCCTTTCGATTCTTCTCTCACCAGAAGCAAAATAGCAGCACTAATCCGAAGATTAGAAGCAAGCCACAGGCTCTTTCATGATCAGCAGTCTTGCCCCTGATGATGCAGGGGTCTGTAGGCTTCTGTAGTCTTTTCATGACAGCTACCTTAAAGACCAATCAGAAGGTCTCACACAGACACTCACTGCCCAATCAGAGACCGTCAGGAATTAATGCCCTCTGCTCCTTCTTTCACCAGGAGCAAAATATAAGCACAAAGTCCAAACTGGCACCTATGAAGCAGTTATCAGACTTTCTGGTGATCAGCAATATCCAGGAAATAATGTCCCTATGCCCTTTCTACTCCCAAGTTATTACTGAGAGGCAGAACATGATCTCACCAATAATTTGTGGTTAGATTTTTAAAGGTAAAATGGAAAAAAATGAGTAATTATCCTAAGCATTGTAGTGTACACTAAACAGATATGAAAGAGTGAGTAGCTCAAGCTTTAGCAGTCTAAGGGAAGACCAGGGTTGCCAGATTTCTCAATGGGCAGGTAGGCACTGTCAGTGAAGAGCAAACTAAATAAATAAATAAATACGGTCTTTTACGCTAAGTGAAGACCAAAAAAAAAAGGCTCTTTCATGTGGAACTGCCTGCTATTCCGCATTAAACAAAAGTGTCTCTCCGCTTTGCAATTTGAGCCAATCAAAAATCACAAAGTGGGGCCTTTTCTGTCCAATGTGGAACAGCTAGCTGTTTCGCATTGAACAGAAGTGGCTCCGCTTTGCGATTTTTTGATTGGCTCATATGCCTGTATATGTGCCAATCAAAATTCACAAAGCACAGCTTTTTCTGTTCAATACAGAATAAATCCACTGTTTCACATTAAAGAGAAGTGGCTGTGCTTTGCAATTTTTAATTGGCTTGTATGCCGGTATACGAGCTAATCAAAAGTCACAAAGCGGAGCCTCTTCTATTCAGTGTGGAACAGCCCTCTGTTTTGTTGGGATTTTAAGAGGCAGTGCAAGACTTGGGATTGAGCTGCTGATCTCTGGACAGTCCCACTCAAACAGGGATGTCTGGTGACCCTGGGGGAGACCCACTCATTTTAAAAGAGCAAGATAGATTGGATGGGGTGGGCACTTAGTATTCTGTTTCTGCGGACTATAGTGGGGTGGACCAGTAAATCTAACTAGTTGAAGGGGAGCGACTTCAGAAAATGATGATTTTGTCTTACTGACAATAGTCCATGAAAGAGGAGAGGACAGGTACATCTATGTTCATTTATGTTAGTTGTCATCCTCTTATGGAATCTGTTATCCTATAGATAACTCACATAATTAACCGGCCTTTTTCTGTAGATCTTTTTCCATGATTTTAACTACAGAAAGGTTAATCTTTGCAAACAAGTATACACACCCTCTTTTTTTTCACTACTTTATGTAGTGGCACTTGTGTGGAGGATACCTTGTCACATATGAGATATGTTGAATGTGTGTAAGAATGGCACCCTTATCTGTCTTTCCATCATCTTTAGGGATGACTGTTTGGTTCATGGCTTTAAACTGACTGACTGTGACTGGTATTTTGCACATTCTCAGTCCTTTAAGTTCTCTGTGCATCTCTCATCCATCTGTCAGTAGGCTGCTCAGTCTATTCTTCCCATGCTGATAGTGCCTTCTCTATCATAGGTAAATACTTATTTTTCAGAACTAAATATTTCATACACAGAAAGCATAGAATATTATCTACAAATTAAAAGGCAAGTATTGATGGAAAAACATATTTTGATTACTGCCCCTTCTCTCTATCACAGGTAAGTGCTTATTTTTCAGAACAAAATATTTCATACACAGAAAGTATAGAACAAATGTCTTTCGGCTTTTCCTGGTTAGGGGTCGCCACGGCGGAACTCCGGTCCGCTAATGATTGGCAGTGGATTTTTATGGTGCCGAGGTGCCAGCCCGACACCCAACCTTCAAAGAAGGCACACCCATTCATGCACGCACCTACCTGCATGTCTTTTAAATGTCACTCTACCACAGGGAGGACATGCATACACCACACAGAGGGTGCTCCAGCCTAGAATTGAACTGGAGAACCTCTTGCTGTGAGGTGACAATGCTAACCGCTGCACCACCATAGCCTACACAGAAAGTATAGAACATTATCCACAAATTAAAAGGCAAATATTGATGGAAAAACATATTTTGATTACTGCCCCTTGTCTTTTTACCCTGTGTTCTTTTTCTTGTTTTTTTTTTAACTTATATCAGTTCCAGCCACTAAATCCAAGTAATAGTCAGTTCTGTTATTTTACTAAGGCTTGTTGAGACTGTGGATTTGAAAGACACGTAGCTGAAGCCTGGTACTGCAAAATTACACTGTTGACCAAACAAACATGCACACAAATGTGTTAGGCCCATTCTTCAGTGGCAGTAGTGAGCTTGAAATTACAATACTGCGCTTGTCCGAAATGACACGGTTTCTGCATTGCATGAAATAATACCTGTGGCAAAGTTATAAACACTCATTGTTATATTATAAGTTCATAAGTTCATGTGAAATATGCTTTGTCTAAAAGATGCACTCTGTGGGGAATCCTTCCTCTAATATCCATTAATGCCGGTGTTTAATTAAGTCATTAAATAAGTAAATATGAATGTTGTACATCTGTATAAGGAGGTACACAAGTTTTAGGAGGACACAGAAAAATACACTTTAATTCTTCTTCCAACTCCCTTGTTTCATTTGGAAGTGGAATTCTATCTTATTGCCATGTTTCATTCTGATGAACACTGGAAGACTAAGATGAACTGAGCTTGCATGGTGCACAAAATTAAATACCCATTTTAAAAACCTATAAGTATTGCAAAACATATGCAGTGAGCAGCATGGAAAGGGGAAATTCAAAGCAAAAAAATCATGTATTAGAAATATGGCCAATGGGATAAAAGAAATTGAAGAAGTGTAATAATTCATGCTTGATGAAGATGTGTACAGCAGTAGTGTGTTGGCCTGGAGCCAAAAGGATATATGTACCCTTTCATTGTCTCCTTGCTGAAAATAAGGATCATAGCATATCAACTAGGCTTAAGATGGCTCTCAAGGGCAGGTTACTTAGTACTGATCTGTGAACCTATGAACAACTCATTTAGTCTGGGTCTGCATTACATGGTTGTGGGAATTACTGGCTGTATTGTGTTATATCTGTTAACTTACAGTTCACTTCCTCATACGAATGAGTGTACATCACTGTGGTACTAGCACAGCATATTACTTTTGGACTGAATTCCCCATACACCCAAAAAAACATGTTTTTTGTTGGTTACATAGCTTGAAAGGAATACACCCCATTCCATAATTAAAGATTATGAAATCAGTATTGCTTCAGTTTTTGATGTTGGGTAAGAGTGCTTTTCTCAGCATCAGCAATAAACCTAGAATTGCCTCTTTCTGTAGTTCGCATGGGGTTACATACAGAAGTACGACTATAAACTGTTTTTTTTTTTAGACTCATTGCTCCTACTACTATTGGAAATGTATAAGTATTTTTATTCCACATTTCTCCCATTTCTGCTTGTAAATCCTAGTATTTTATGACTGTAATCACTGGGCATAGTAATTTCAGTGATCCGTGCTACTATTGTCTTTTTTTTTCATGGACTACTATGTCTGGTTTTCTGGCATCTATTTCTTGAGATGTTGACATTGGGTAATCCCGTGTAATCTGAATTTCATCAGTGTTGATGATGCTCTGCAATTCATCTTTCCAATGTTTTTCAGTTACTTCTATATTATAGTGTTTGCACAATCCCCAATGCAGTAGACGTGCAACATTACTGTACCTTTCAGTATACAGACTCTTAGAGATAAATGTATCACACCCAGCAATGAGATGTGCAACTATTTCCAGTTCTGTTTTAAGAACGTGCATTTTTCTGTTTCTTCTACTTTTTCTATAGACCTTTTAAATCATTGTGTAAGTAGCTGCTGACCATTGGCTGCCAATATTAGCCTTTTCATCTTTTGGTTAAAATGTACTTCTCCTTAGCCATTCTTGTGTCAAATCTTGGTCAGTATGAGATTGTTTTAGAAGTTTTCTATACTTGCCACTATATTTGTGGACTTTCCAATTTTATTTAATTTTCTTTGGGTCTGTTTCTTTGTTTTTTTTTTGTTTTTTTTTGGCACATTCAGTTGTTGCCTAATTCATATCTACTTTAGGTTTGATTTTCATTCCCACCCTGTCTAAAACGTTTCTATGAAACTAAACAAGGATGTTGTCTTAGATGACTTCTCTTTTCATATTGCTATAGAAGTTTCACTATGCTGGAATCTGATGGGGTCAGTAAATATATATGCAGTCCCACAATTACAGACCAATATGTGTAGTCAATTTTGAAAAGACCCATACCTCCTTCCAACTAAGGGATATACAATCTTGGATTGCACTGTTTTTTATATATCATTTGAAAAACATGAAACATTTTCTTGTTTTCTTCTACAACTTATTCAGTGCTGTTTAGGGCCAGTTAGTCACATTAAATCTGTAAGTTACAGTAGGAAAAGCAAATTGGTTTATAGCTTGGACTTTAATCTTAAATGTCAAGGCAGGTTTCGATATTACAGAAACACCAAACCAGAGCGTAGATAAAGTGTCATCAACACATCACCACTGAGCCTATAAATTGAATGTAAGACTGTATAATCAAATATGGTTAGTGAAGTTCAAGAACTGCCTTATAATCCTTCTTAGACTACCATCTTTCAAGAGCAAGGAGTGAGGCCAAAAGTATTTTTACAGAAAAAAGACGAACGACTGCAACAAAACCAGTGGGTACGAGCAAGACGGAAAACACAGTTGTAATCATCTCTGGACAATAAGAGACATGTCAGAGCAAGATATTTCATTTGTCTAGTTTGGAATTAACTTCTGTACATAAGAAATTGCTGGGTCTCTGTCTGAATTTTGGTCCGGGGAGACGAGTTGATGTTTCCCATATGCTTTTAAGTCTGAAACAGTTTGTACGTAAAATGAACTTAAGGTATATATTACACAATGTAAATATGCCTAAATGTAATTTTATAAAACCTTCTGAATATAATCTTATGTTAATGCATACATTGAAAGTTTACGAGTCAGTATGTGAAAGAGAAATAAGATCATTATTATCAAGTAAAAACAAAAAATCCTGTTTTAATTTAAGTCCCAAAGAAAGGCTTGTTTTAAAAGAATTTAAATAAAATAAGAAAGTGAGAGTAATGAAAGCCGACAGGAGGGTGGGTTGGTTTTAATGGATGAAGAAGTTTATGAAAGCAACATGTTAGAATTGTTAAGTAATGAGGAAGAATATATAAAGGTTGAAGTGGCTGAAATACAAGTGTTGTAAAAGAGTGAATTCCTTTCTGTAGGATAGTTTTATGGAAGGGCAATTAGACCAGGAACTTTATAAGTTTTGTAAAACTGATAGCCCTAAAGTAGGAATACTATTATGCATTCCTAACATACATAAAAATGTCTCCCACCCTTCTTTTAGACCTATAGTGCCAGCACCAAACTATTTAACTGAAGGAATTTCTTTATCTATGCAATTCCGAATCCTATAACTCAAAAGTTAGATTCTTTCATAAAGGATTTGTGGGACTTTTTAGATAAATTTAGGGTTTTTAATTTGAGTTATAATTATAGCCTTATGAAAAATTGCATGTGTACTATTGATGTTTGCTCCTTATTTACTTCAATTCCACATGAACTGGGCAATGAATATGTTAGAGAATGTGTAAGTAATCATACAAGCATGAGTAGTATAAGTATTCATTTTTATTGCACTCTGTTATAAATCCTACTTGATAAAATCCAAAACCAGCTGCCAACAACAGAACACCAACAGATTTAAACTGGAAACTCTACCACGGATGCACAATAAATGAAAACCGAAGTTGAAAAAAGAATGCATTCTTTAATAGACCATTGTAGTAATAAAACACATAGATATTAAGCGCTTCCATCCACGCTAAGGTGGACATCTTCAGAATATCTCACAAACTGCTCTTTTAGTTGATTTAAAAACTTTTTGGTGCCAAAATCCGCCCACTATTAATTTTAAAGTGACATAGTAATAAAACATTTCTACAATGTTAAAAAATAAAAATATAGCGATCTGTTCGATCACTAATACAGAATCCATTTAACCTAACCTATAATCTATATAATGTTCTCAAAATGAACTATGAAACTTGTACATTACACTATAAAAGTTATCTATAATATATAAAAATATACAAAACCATATTACATCTACAAAAAACTGTACGATAATAGATGCTAATGCAAATATGATGGCTATAAAGTTGCTATTGAGTAAATATATACATATTAGATGTTTATTATTTAAAAAATACAGTATAGAGTTGATCAATAATATAAATATCAACAAAGATGTCATGGTTGATCTAAGGAAGCTTATATAATGTGATATATAATATATGAACAATGTATATGTGAAAAATATAGTTACGTATAGTAAGAAGGCACTTTTTGTATGTATTTATATAAGCTTCCTTAGATCAACCATGACATCTTTGTTGATATTTATATTATTGATCAACTCTATACTGTATTTTTTAAATAATCAACATCTAATATGTATATATTTACTCAATAGCAACTTTATAGCCATCATATTTGCATTAGCATCTATTATCGTACAGTTTTTTGTAGATGTAATATGGTTTTGTATATTTTTATATATTATAGGTAACTTTTATAGTGTAATGCACAAGTTTCATAGTTCATTTTGAGAACATTATATAGATTATAGGTTAGGTTAAATGGATTCTGTATTAGTGATCGAACAGATCGCTATATTTTTATTTTTTAACATTGTAGAAATGTTTTATTACTATGTCACTTTAAAATTAATAGTGGGTGGATTTTGGCACCAAAAAGTTTTTAAATCAACTAAAAGAGCAGTTTGTGAGATATTCTGAAGACGTCCACCTTAGCGTGGATGGAAGCGCTTAATATCTATGTGTTTTATTACTACAATGGTCTATTAAAGAATGCATTCTTTTTAATTCCCTTTTTTTTTATAAAATATATTCCGTCTACAGCAAATGTTATCATATATAATACCGCTGTGATGATGGAGAAATTATCTCCTTTACCCTATATAAAGTATTCAAGTTAATTTGAAATTAGAATGTGTCTATGGAGATCAGACTACGTTGTAGTTTCATGCACTGTGTCTTAAACACCCTGACAAAATCTCTGAATAGAGAGAAATCTCTTACTGGGCAGCACAGTGACAAAGCAGTTATCCTTGCTATCTGACAGTGCTTGAATATCCAGTTTGTTTATCCACTGGGGTGCCTTGTGTTCATAATTTTCATATTATCCTGTGCATGTATGGGCTTTTGCTCCATGGGCCATTTTCCTCCCACATTACAAAGGCTATGACATCTGTTAATATACTTTATTCAACACTTTGTTCTAATTAAGTAAAAAGCAATTTGATAGCCACATCCCAGCCAGGACAGCAGTAACAGCACATGTTTACTCTGCCTTTCTTCCATTGAATACTGATGTGGCAGCTTGAGTTAGTGTTACATTCCAGTTTGAAGCCTCTGGTTCAAAGCTTGCAGGATATACACCTCAATGTAAAATATCTCCTCTTTTGTTAGGCTATTTACCTGTTTAAAGGAATACTAGGGACATAAGCTCTGTATTTTACGTATTGGTTAACTAAGTAGGTAGGCTGATCTAAGGACTTTTTTCAAGACCTGATCTGGCCCAAAGACCCAAATTGCAAACAGGTATTAATTTAAGTATAAGAGAGACAATTGAAGATATTAACTGGATAATTTAGTCTTAAGACATATGGTAATTTATAACATTTAGCATGCAAAAAATTCAGAGTAACATAAATAACCTGCAACCGACGCCGCTAATTACAAAAATATTTAGTCTATAGTTTCTGTCAATATTAAGTGCTTTCTACTTAATTGTAAAAGAGTGTTGATTAAAGTATATTAATTGACCAGTTAGCAACCGAGAGAGACTATGTGCCTGGCATTATTATAAGTGTAAAGGTCCACTGTTTTCAGTGTAGCATTAACATTCGTTAGTGTCTAAGTGCTAATGCAGCTTAATTCCAAAGTTGAACTTGTATCCCTAAATTTTAACAAATGGATCCATAAAGCAAGAAGTGTTTCAGTAAATGCTTTCCTGTCTATCACCAATCCAAAGGAAAGCCTTTTAAATATCAAGCAAATGTCGCCTGAGGTTCATTTTGCCTAATGTAGTGTGGTTGTTTGAGTCACAGGTTCCATCATGGGGCAGTAACAGTAGTAAGGCAAGCAAAGAGTGGTACCGATAACAATGGAAGTGTTTTTACAGATTGATTTATTTTCTCTTGGTGCATGTAATCCCATGTTATAGTTTAAAATGTGATTACTTATTAAATATGTTTCAAAAACACAAGAGTGGCTGCAAAAGTGTTCCACTTAATCTTCTGTCAGTAGGTTCTCAGGGTGATAACACATATGTAACTTTACAATATAGTGGTATTGTGGAATGTGTATCTGGTAGAGGTTTTTTTCGAACTTGGGGAATATATGCACCTAATCTATTTGCTCTTTTAATTTCAGTGGTACGTAGTACAGTAAGTCTTTTATCACATCTTAAGATGTTTCAGCACACTGGCAATATTTTACTCCTCTGTATATTCTAACATTAAGGGATGGGTTAGACTTACCCAAAAATACCTATATGGTTTGACCATTTGTATTGGATTGTTTTGTGGTTCTGTTATTTTGATAAAATGTTCCTCCATTAAGTTTTTTTATGGGTGTGGAAAAGCAAAGAGTTATATTTCTTTGAGCTTTCTACTAAGTTATTCATCAGAAACCAGTGAAACAGATTATTCGACTATTTATATAGGCTTTTATGCAGTTTAGAGCAGGTTCTGGCACTTCTGTAGAAAGATCAGATCATCTGTTTACATTGTTACATCAGGATGATTGTAATTCATGTTATTTTTGTTAACAAAGACTGCAAACTGGGACAATCAGCTGTAAGCATATTGACGTCTGAGATCTGATAACTAAAAATAAACTTAAACATTCTGTCAGTCAGAAAATTACCGACACATCCCTATCTATATTACATTTTTTAGAGAACAGTCTAAAGACTGACAGGCCTTAATATATTTTTCATGTCAATGAAGAAATCAGCTGTCATCCTTATACATATATTTGATATTTGTAGTATTTCTTACATATTAGCTGTACGTGTGTCACAGTCCTCCTGAAACTATGTTGATTGCAGGAGAGGTCTCCATTTGTCTGAATTTACAGCCTGAGCATGTACAGTTTTTGTTAACAGTAGTTCAACAGAATGATGAATCTTAGCAATGAGTGTATAATCCTGCACAATCTTTGTTATGGGGACTCCCAGGAATGAGATTATTAGGATATGCTTGACCAAGTTGCAGGTTATCAGTCTTGAAAGGAAAAAAAAAAGAAAGTGTGGTTTAATGACTTGGTGCTGATGAGATTGTCCACCTTAATGACAAAACATGTACAGTGGGACAGTGAAACATTTGGAGTATAATGGATCCAGTAGTCACCTCAGTATCTTTTAAATGCCTTATTGCAATGAGAGGTTGACCTGGGAAATATGGAACTGGAGTATGCCTGCATGAGAGCTGTTGAGAGGACTCAAACTGGGGTTTTAGCTGCTCTCTTCTAGAGTAAGAATGCATTAAATTGGACTCTGTTTTGCAGTGTTCAATGTCAATGCAGAAATGAGACTGCTATAGCTGTCATAGTTCTAATGCAATAAAGGCACTAGAAACAGATAAGCTGGGAGATGGACAAACAGATGTCTTAATAATTATCTGTGCTACAGAACTTTTAAGATTACTTTTGGCTAACATATCTTTGACTTTATTGCATTTCACAGCTGGGGTCTCCAAGCAAAATATGATGGGACCATTGCAATCTGCAGCATTTATTAAAATACTAATTTGAAGATTATCCTTGTCTAAATTGTACAATTTTTAATGTTATCCGATATTTCATAAAATTATCAAAACCTGTGCGTGAAAGGGCTTCAAAAAATTAATAAAGAATTCCACTTCCTCCAACATTAAGTTAATAACTTTAAATATATGCCCTTTGAAACACCTCAAATATTATGTCAGGCAGCTTGAATCAGTTTTTTCTTTCTCAAGACAGACTAGAAGCATCATCTCACTGGGCCATGCTTAATGACAACAGCAAATGTCAGATTTCTGATGATGTGTTAGAAGAATTTATGTTCATGAAATGGCTGCTTGTTTCTTTCTTTGGTAGATAAAGTTGGCAGAATTCACTCTAGATATGACTTCCAAAACAGATAGTCACAATTGTCATTTGGGTTCTTGGTCTCCTTTCAGGTACTCTAAGCATAGTATTTATCCCTTAACTGAGCATCAACTGCGGTTTTGAGCCATTACCACACATTTCCCTTCAGGGTCCTGAGTCTGAGCAGGAAGAGACTATCCAGCACTTGGATTGCAATTTTAGAAGTAGTTTCTGTAATTCAGATACATCATTCTGTCCTCTTACAAAGGTCTCGTACAACAGGTTCATCTCTTTCATCTCTACCATGGGAGTGATTACACTAATCTCAAGGAATGAACTTGCTGTAACATTGTTTGAAGGTGACTTCTGGAATTTAAATGACCAGGGGCTCATTGTTGAACAGTTTTCACTTATTGTGCTTTCTAGAAACTTAACTTAAATTAAAGACAGTGTAGCAGAAAGTGATGATTCCAGAAATGGTCCAGAAAGTTATCTAATAGAATATAACTGACACACACAATTTTTTATATCCATATCTGTGAACTGGCAATTATTAATTCAGTAATAAGGATCCATCCCCACATGTTTTGAATTACAGACAGCTATCTAGCAGAATATTATTTGAGAAAAGAAATATTTATCATTAACTTCAAGAGTAAAATTGGTCTGCATTAAAACAACTTCTAAGGCACAATAATGGGATTCATTTGAGTTGCATAGCTAGGCTTTTAAAGACCTCAGTGGTCATTAGCCTAGTACACATCTATGAACTTATTTCAGTTGCTAAGGGTGTCAATGTTTATAACATAGGTTTAGGACATATAACTCTATATAAGACCGTTTGTATCCTCAGATAACACCAATATTAGTAAGGTCCATCACAGATTTTAAAACTGCTGTAAATAATTTTAATTTGCAAACATTTAGACATCTGCATCCAGACTCTGTTTCACTTTGCCATATACTCAGAAGAAAAGGCATAATGAAAATTAAGTCCCCCAAAATCTTGAGTGTAAATATATCACTATAAATTTAATTGAGTTGACTATAGTTCTTAATATCTAGTTTTGCAAAAAGCTAGCTATCATGAGATTTAAAAGAAAGTGCTGATTTTACAAGAAACAGCAGTTAGAAATTAATAAATAAGAAACAGATCCTAGATGTCTTTTCATTTAATGCAATTTTAAGTTGAGATATACTTTATAAGGTGTTTACAAGGCAATTCAATCTCACTTATCACCCACGTTTAACAGAAATTATCTTATTAAATGGACAAAAAGATCTACTTGTTTTAATTAAGATTTTGTTGTAGAAGAAAGTTGAGGCCTAGGTTTCTAATGTTGTTCTGCTGGGTCTGATGAAACTCGTCTCAAAAAGTGTATATAGATAGATAGATATAGATAGACACACACACATATGTGTGTGTGTGTGTGTATATATATATATATATATATATATATATATATATATATATATATATATATATATATATCTACAGGGGTCCACTTCTAAATCTTGAAAGCTCATAATCTTGAAATACAAAATACCGAGTCCAAAATCTTGAAAGTTAAAATTACTGAAAAATCAATATACTGAATTTCATAATATCGAAAAAACAGAGTACACCAACACTTACAATATTCTAGCACAACTACATAACAAAACATATTACTCTTCTCCAAATATAAGCAGGGGGGCAAGCCCCCTGCACCCCCACACCCCCTGCTGCTTAAATATATAAACTCCAAGATCATACTCCACAGAGGAAAATGGCAATCATACCATTACATGCTTCATGACTGCCTGTTGTAACCTTAGTCATGTCCCCTTTTAATTTGCTATACAACAACATTACTCATCTTAGTGTAGTCAAGTGTGATCTCAGAGTTGATATATTTAAGTAGCAGGGGGTGTGGGGGCTGGGGGGGGTGCATAGTTGGAGTAAATTAATATGCTTTGTTTTTTATTTGTTTCTCTATGTACTTCTGGTGGAGTATAGTAAGTGTTAATATCCTGTAGATTATGAGCTTTCAAGATTTAGAAGTGGACCTATATATATATATATATATATATATATATATATATATATATATATGTGTGTGTGTGTGTGTGTGTATATATATATATATATATATATATATATATATAAAATAATATAAAAGATGTATATATCAAGAGAGAATATAGAAGGAGAGGAACTTCCTGTTCAGATCATTGACAAACAAGCTTACAGGTAAGCCTTCTTTAACAATCTGGCATTGCTGCAATTCAATTACATTGGTCGTAGTTCATGTTTTTAAACCCACTCATTCTGGATTTACTGGTAAAAGTAAAAGGAGTTCTTTATTTTCTAAGGATTTCCTGTGTGCTGAACAGGGAAATGATTTTGAGGAAAATTCTATTTTTTTTTTGTCCCCATCTAACTGATTTTGAGTGTATTTCTTCTAAGTGACCCTTGGAAGAATTTCAAGTTTCTGCAACCATATTGAGGATGAACCAGTTGTTTCAGTGGAAACATAATGGCACTTCAGTTTCTTTGATTTATTACAACTGGAGTTCCTCAACCATTACAGATGAGAGAAGGTGTTTAATTTAGCTGATGTTCCTCTTATGGTAATAAAGATAATTCAGTATTCCTGTAATGGTAGTACAGATAATTTATTTAAAGCTGTAACTTAGTGTTACATTGTTAGGTAGGGTCTCATTATTATGGGTTAACTATGCACTGGCAGCATAATTTACAGCCTGTTACCCACAGATGTAGCCTGGAGCAGACTGGTCACCATAAAGTATTATATGATAGTATGAATGGCCATGGCCTCTATCTTACTTGCACAGAGATTTTTGTCGACTACTGCCCATTCACCCATTTAAGCAAGGGCATCCGAATCCTTTCTAATATTATCAGGGTTCAGATTAAGGCCAAATACAAGGAGAGGTATTAATAAGCATTAGCAGTGTGACCGCACTTTAGCAATATTCCCCCTAATGTGGCTTAAAGGGAAACACAAACGTGAACAAATGATGCTGAAGAATGAAGCAATAAGGGACCCCATCACAGCAGGAAGAAGGACAAAGTAGTATGGGCTAAAACATCTGAGAATTATAGGATATAAGCCACAACAGGTATGCAGTTGTTTTAGAAATAGTTCATGCTCATGGAAGCAAATGCTGACAGGGGATTGTGAATAACCAGAACAGCAAAATATTGTCAGTCTTTTACAACTATAAGATCACTTGCTCTTAAGAGAGCAGTCTCCATACTGGGTTCCCTACTGAAATGAATTTGTTATAATTTAAGAAATCATGGCAGATTAAATATTTTTTGTTAAAACCACCTTCTCAATAACCTTGCCATTAAAAAAAATGGTCTTAGGATGAGTGATTCCGCATCCTATAATGGTCTGGCAATTGCTTCTAAAGAATTGGAGTAAGTAACAACCGCACAGATTAAAGAGATGTTTTCCAATTTTTAATGAGTACCATTCATTCAAAAGAATAACTGCAGTGAGGATCTCAAAGAAAGTCTTTAACCAGTCTGTTTGGCCATCTGTGGTCTAGCTGAAATGTGATGATCACAGAGTTGCGAGAATGAGGTCAGTCCTTGCCTCAAAAAAGTTTGTAGCTTCCTCATGCTGTAAGTTGAAGAAGGATTGCAAGTTGAAGAAGGATTGCATTTGGCTGGAGAGTCTATGCTGCATAGTCTGTCAGCAATTCATAAAAGCCTAGCCTGACATTTTAAAGTAGTAGACCTTTCCAGAATAAGAATACTGCTATCATATGGGAGATTTCCATTCATGTTAAACAGGCAGTATTCATCAGACCTAAGTTTGTATTCATCTAGATGAGTTCTGCTTCAGCAATGCTCCAGGCAGTGTCACTTTTTCCTTGGTATACCATATTCATTGTCATACCAAAGTTCCTGTAACCCCAGTCAGGGCACTGCTATCATATGGGAGATTTCCATTCATGTTCCACAGAGCAATGTGCATCAGACCTAAGTCTGTATTCGACTAGATGAGTTCTGCTTCAGCAATGCTCTGGGTAGTGTCACTTTTTCCTTAGTATACCATATTCATCGTCATACCAAAGTTCATGTACCCAAGTCAGGGCAATGTACCTGAAATGTGGCACTATGACAAAAAAAATTTAGCTGCTTCTTCATAAGCTAATACAAGAGGATCATAAAACTCTGCACTACAAAACATAGACAGCTAAATTGTTGTACCTACCCATAGCAACCATGGGTGTTCTACTAATGGAAAGAGTCACAGAGTGGTCCTGTGTCAAGTCACAGCTGACTATACTTATGTGAAATATTACGTTAACTGACGGCCCTTTTTATGGGTCACATAATTACCTGAAAAACATCATAATCCAAATAAAACCTTTAGTTAAACTAACAATTCATCCTTGATCTAGGATTAAATCAAACAGAAGTGCATACTTCATTGACATGAAAATCAGCATACTCCTGTAGTGTGGGCCTCATGTTAGTAGGTAAAGTATTAAGAAAACTGTAGCTTATTTCTGCCTGAAGGTGCACTAAAATTAGTTGGTAAATCTACTGGGGACTCAACGCTTCATATGTTGATTTTAAAACCAAATGTTTCTCTCTGTTTTACATTCTTGCTCCATGTACAGGGCTGCATAATGGAGAAATGGCTCCTGTTAATTTCATTACTAAAGTTAAAATCAAATAATGAGTCACTTATCAATACAAATGTAGCAACTCACAGCAAACTGGAGACTCAGTTATTTTGTATTTCCTTAAGTGTTGTGTTATAACAATGATAAACTCTACCTGTAATGTTTTATATCATAAATTCACCATATAGCTTGTATATTGCATTGTTAAGCTTCAGCATGTAATGCAGAGCCACAGCAGATTCATCTAGCACCTGGTGCCATTCTCTGTTCTGCCACATCCGAACTCTGAAGTTTATGTAGAACAAAAAGGATCTGTTCCATAATCTTGTGCTCTTCACAGATCCATTTTTCCTCTTCACAGATCCATTTTTCCTGAACTGTGCCTCTCCACTCTAAGCTGAAAAGAAAAACAAAGTAAGTGTTCCAATTCATTTGTAAAGAGTGGCTAATTACTGCTTCTACCACACAAAGCACTGAAGCACTTCAGCACAGACTGTAAAAGCAGTATCAGCATTCATTTCCATACCAGCATTCAGAAGTGAATGCCAATACAGCACAGCTTCTCTACTGTTGGATTAGCATCTGTCAACCACCACCACTTCACAGATAGGCCCCAGGAAGTTAGCACTGGAGAGATCACCTCCAAAAATAGGTCAGTCACCTGTGGAGTTCTCCAGAGTTCTGTGCTGGGTTCACTACTCTTTTGCATCTATTTTTCAGACGTCAAGGCCAATTTCAAGGCCTCTGGCTTACCAAGTTTGCAGATGATTGCAAGCTGTTTGCAGTCACTGACACAGAGTAGTCAGATATATGGGGACTCATGTAGATAGTAACTTGACTTTCAACCAACATGTGTCTAAGATTGTAATAAAATCATTCTGTGTCACTCAACAGGGTATGACATCTAGGTCCGGGGAAGTCATTGTGCCACTGTACTCAGCCATCATCAGTCCCATCATTGAGTATAACTCCCCCTTTAGTATATACCTAACCAGGCACATGCAACAACTACAACAAATATGGAGGTTCCTCATAAAAAGAATATGGGGCATAAAAACAATATCCTATGCAGATCACCTCAAAGCCTTATATCTATACGATGTATCATACAGACTGTTGAGAGGCGATTTATGCTAGTATAAAAGGCATCCTTGGATCCCGTTGTGATGTATCTTTTTCACATCTGAGAAATGAACAGCACTAGAATTACTAGATCTAAGGATTTAAAGTTTACTTGTGCCTTAAATAGGATATGTTGGAGGGACAGGCATGTATTTATGAGAATCCCCATTCTCTGGAAAAAGCTCCCATTCATGTGAATATGGACCACTGGATGTGAAATCAGAAATTCAGTCCTGATCTGACACCTGTGTGTCGGATGGACACAGGCAGCCATTAAATCATGCTCTAACTTACATACACCCCCTTAAAACAACTTCTAAGGCACAATAATGGGATTCATTTGAGTTGCATAGCTAGGCTTTTAAAGACCTCAGTGGTCATTAGCCTAGTACACATCTATGAACTTATTTCAGTTGCTAAGGGTGTCAATGTTTATAACATAGCTTTAGGACATATAACTCTGTATAAGACCATTTGTATCCTCAGATAACACCAATATTAGTAAGGTCCATCACAGATTTTAAAACTGCTGTAAATAATTTTAATTTGCAAACATTTAGACATCTGCATCCAGACTCTGTTTCACTTTGCCCTATACTCAGAAGAAAAGGCATAATGAAAATTAAGTCCCCAAAATCTTGAGTGTAAATATATCACTATAAATTTATTGGAGTTAACTATAGCTCTTAATATCTAGTTTTGCAAAAAGCTAGCTATCATGAGATTTAAAAGAAAGTGCTGATTTTACAAGAAATCGTAATGTGCAGGCAGAATCAAGGTCTAATACTGACCATTTAGAATAGTGTTTAAGCATGGCAAGAAAACAACTTTCTATCCCACGCATCTGGATTCAGAAGTTGCTATACACTGCTAGTGCCGTCTACTGAGTTATTTTACTTTATAACATCAACAATTTGCCATTAATGTTTCATCCAAGCACAGACTCGGAATGCACTGACTAAACCAAAACCCAGTCTGTCATAAAAGGGATGATGAGTCCAGTGATATTAGCTGTTCTCTGGTTGTAAGCCAGGTAAGCAGACATTGGAGATTTAATCCAGCTAATCTCAAACTAATTTAAATGAACCAAAGACTATGATATGTATATAAACTTCAGTAAAGAATGTAGGATGAAACAGACTGGGATCAATAATTCCAATAGCTCAAAATAAAGGAGGTGAGAATGTAAGTTAAGGTGAGTATAGTTAAGGTGGTTATAAAGCAACATAAGTGCTGCAGAGTCTTTGTGTAGGTAGGTTTTTAATTTACAGGCTTCCAAATGATGAGAAGACAACTGGAAATAAACTTTTGGGTTCCAGCATCACTTTTAATCTCTCCTGCTAAATATCCCATTTGCCAAGATTAGAACTTGTAAATTAAATGCCAAACAGACCTTCATGCTAACAGCAGAGCCAGAATTCTTATGGATGGTGTGACACCAGGGAAATACTGCCAATCCAGCTATCTGGAATTTTGTAAATATATGTTTTGAAAATATTAATATGATTTATATAGAAATGTGACACTGCCAGCCCAGCTAACTGAAATTTTGTAAATAATCATATGTCATTTGTGAATAGTAATATGATTCATATGCTTGTCTTAAATGAAAGAGAACTGTATGTTATGTACTGAGCTTCAAAAATGTAACCACAGTGTACCCTACTGGAAAGGAACAGAAATGTACATAAACTATATACCTGTGCAAATGTATGTTTTAATAGTAGAAGCTGGAACACACATAGTTAGCTTGCAAAACTTCAAGAAAATAAGTTGGAATCAGTGTTTTACAGTTGTTTCATTGCAACAAGCAGACACAATGTCTAGAGCTACAGGTTTTCTTATTGTCTTGAAAGAGAAATAATTACTAGGTTTCAAGTGTAAACGTGTTTTTATTGCTCTATGACTTCCTAGCAGCTGCACACTTCAGAGACATGTATTTTTAACACAGAGGTGTTAAATTCTAAGTATCTGTTTAGCCTGGGAACTGAAGTCAGGTGACAGAGTGAAGTCATCTGAGCTAACACAGTAGTAATGTTGATTATTAATTTGGGAACTTTCTCAGAGACTGTGCATTTCTTGTCTTGGATCTAGAAACATCCATTCAGCACATCTGCATATGTCTTGCTCTGTAAGTAAGTTATTTAGGTCATAGTATCTTTTAGCTATAGGTAGGAATATAGTAAAGATTAGTTAAGATGTTTTCTGTATTTATTTGAGACTGTCCTGCAATGTTGTTTTAAAATATTTCCTGTGATTCTGAACTCTGTAGTTACTGTTTTGTTTGAGTATTGTCTTGTTCTTTTATTATTTATTATTAAATATATTTAAATCTTTTAATTGTGGCTGGTTTGTTTAGAGATATTTCAGCTCTTAGAATACTTGCATATCTATTTGGTGACACTGTACAAGCCACTCCTCAATAGCCTTGTAAGTATTGGTCACACTTACCATTTGGATAATATTAACATTACATAGTTAGATTGTGCACCCTTTGGTAAGGGCCTAATAGTAGCTGATAAGTAAGGATGGCTGGTGGGAGCTGGTACTACCTGATAGTCTGGGCAGAAGGGGGCATAGCTAGTAAACCTGTGCCAGCCTTTCCCAGGTGTGTGTGTATCAATCAAATCTAAAAAAGTGTGTGTGTGAAAGCTACTTGGGCAGGGACAGGAAGCACTGGTTGGACAGAAAGGGTTCTGGAGGTCTTTGCTTGGCCACTTGGCTGAGATCTTAACCCTATAGCTGAGCCAGTGGAGAGTCTTACTGGGAATCTGGAGAAAAAGGGAGAAACCAGCCCCAGACTGACTATGACATCTGTGTGCTCTTAAAGGAAATTGTACTTTACTGTGTGTGTACTTGTCATCTTCCCAAATTGTACATCCCTCACTGGTGCTAGTGGTGTGGATTGAGGCACCTTGATTATTGGACCAGTGCAGGGGCATCACAGATGGCAAAAGACAAAGCGAATAAACACTGAAAACCTGACTACAACTAAGCTAACTTGAGCTTGATTAGAAGCCCAGGCATTGGAGGAGTTGGTGGGGAGGGGGGGGGGCAGAGAAAGAGAATTATGAGGCATTTACTGCACATCTCCTTCACCTATTTGAAGGTCATGCTTTTTTATCCATTGTGGAGACTGGTCACCAAATGGATGTTTTTGCTTATAGGGGGCAAGTCTTTACTACTTTCTGTGTGCATAGGGGAAACTGTAGAATATAAGGAAAAAAAAAACTCTTTTTTTACTTGGATGAGTGCCTCATCATAATATAGTTCCATTACTGGTTCAGATGTTCAGATTGTAGCACAAAAAATTATAATATTTTCAGCCACAATCAACTGGTATTCTTCCTACTGTATGACTGATGGAGTACCCCAATATGAACCGTTTTAAAAAAATGATAGGAAAGAAAGCAGACTGACGTAAAATATTTAAAAAAATAATAATAAGCTGTGCAAACATTCATATTGCTACCACAGTCCACATTTGGCTCAAAGAAATGTTGATGTATTCAAACTAAAACTGACAGCAATTGCTACAAAACATAAATAAAATAAAACAAAATTGTATCAAACCACTCATGCATTACAGTTAAAGAAGCAAAAACATAAAATAGAGAGGGATGTAACTCAGATGCAAACTCTGTATTTACCTGGTAAGTGGATTCTTTACCAGATTGCGTGACTTCATCAGACTGATTTGTACATGAATTAAGGACTTAAACAGTCCCCCAGATTCTGTATGCTTTACACGGCGTGCAGGAGCTCTAGCAGGCAATATGTCTGCCGTGCGATCAAGGAACAGCCTGCAGGGCGTGCACAAGCGCTCCTGCACTAGTCCTGCATGGACTAAGCCCCTGTATGCAAATCACCCCATTTTCAGGAGAAATCCATGCAAATGAGGTGAATTTGCAATCCAGGAAGCTTGCAGTCGGCCGTGCAGGACTAGTGCAATCTGCAGAATTGTACTTGGTTAGTAACCAAGTACATTTCAGCAAAATGCAAAATGGAGCCGTGACAGCTCCAATTAAAGGCTACATATCAGTCAGCAGGCATGCCAATGGTCAAGTATAAGGCCAGTGGCATTGCAAACAACATAAAAAATAAAAAAAAAAAACTTTTATTTTTTTTAGCTAATCTCGGCTATTTAAGTGTAGAGTAGCGGAGCACAAACGGGATCGGGAGAAAATAACAAAATAAACCTAAAATAAGCATTCTAACTAAAATCACTATTCTGCCATGCAAGTCAATGACAGGCAGAAGACAACATGGCCAGTGAGTAGTGGTTTCTAAAGGGGGAGGCTCAGTGTGAGACGTGTAACTATGCATTAGCAGGCAATCCTTTGCAAATGAGGGGAATGATAGTGAATTACAGTTTTCCCCAGCATGCTAGTCAGGTCCCAGCAGTGTAAGAGTAGGAATAGCTTGGTGCAAGCCTAGGAGTTAGCTGACATCATTGGTGGGTGTCAGGCATACTGTAAGTGGATTGGAGCCCTGTGGCTCAGGTTTGCTCCTAGCTAAGCACAGCTAAGCAAGGGTGTGTGTCTGACTCTGCCTAGCATTCTGTACATTGCCTAAGCAGGTGTGTGTGCCGTGCACTGGGTTTGAAAGGTTTAAAAAAAAGTTAAATCAGGAAATAGCAGCTCTGAGCACATTTGAGCACTCTGTTTGCACGGTGCACCCCTGGGCTTAAACAGGAAGGCAATGGGAAAGGAAAACAGCAGTAGCAAGGTAATCTAGGAGATGTAGCATAGCTGGCAGGTGAAATGTGTCAGAATCAGCCAATTACACAGGCAGCATCCCAGCCCAGCCTAGAACATTACTATAAACTATGCAAACACCTTCGTCTCTGGTTTTTCCTACACTCTACACCACCAGTGTAAACAAGCGAGGAACTTTTAACACTTACAACAGCAAAATGATAGGGGCTGCAATAGCTATCATACAACAACTTGTGGAAGAGGCTGAGGGTGGTAAGGATGTGAATGCTGTCGACCAACCCACAGTGAGGAGACGGAGAAGAGTGTACAGACCCAGGGTAACCTAGCAGGGGCTGTATGAGCTGGAAATAGTGGAGTGCTATAGGGTGGACAGAGACCTCCTACAGCAAATTGTTGAGCTGTGTCAGCCACCCCTCACACACAGAACTAACAGAGGGGAACCCATCCCAGTGGATACCAAGGTATGTGTAGGCCTAAGAATATTAGCTACAGGTACCTTCCAAAGTCCAACAGGGGATATGATGGGGATCTCACAGGCATCAGCATCCAGGGTACTCCACCAGTTCCTGGATGCCATGTCAGCACATGTCAGTGAGCACGTATATTTCCCCAACACCTGTGAGGCGTTGGCCAGCAATATGCAACTGTTCCACCAAATAGCAGAATACTCTGAGGTAATGGGTGCTATAGACTGTATACACATACACATCAAAGCACCACCCAGTGAGCGGGGTAGGGTCTACATCAACTGCAAGGGCTTCCCCTCGATCAACTGCCAGGTTGTGTGCGATGCTCAGGGCATAACAATGAATGTGTGTGCTGGCTGCCCTGGAAGCTATCACGATTCCCACATCTGGCATCTATCGCAGCTGTACCAGATATTTGCTAATGGGGACATTCCTCACGGTCGCCTAGTAGGGGATGTTGGATACGCACTGGAGCCATTGCTGTTGACACTCATCAGAAATGCACACAAACCCGAACAAGAACTCCATAATGAGGCACATGCACAGACCAGAATTTTAGTAGAGCATGTGTTTGCAATGCTCAAGTCATGGTACCAATGCCTGGACACATCTGGTGGAGCCTTGCAGTACTCAGCAGCAACATGTACCCAAATTGTCCTCGTATGTGCCATGCTACACAATATGATCCTGCAGAAACAGCTGTAGCAGGAACAGCACGAGGCAGGGCCACACAGCCCCCCACCATTGCCAAGGCCTGCACAGGCACAGAGTGACTCGGAGGAGGAACAACCTGAGCTTGCCGCAGTAGGCAGAAGGAGGTGTGCCCAGTATGCCCTGGCCTTGGCAAAGAGGCAATGCATAAAACATACACTGACACAGGAGGGACCCAGGGAATAACACCTATCTCTGACTCTCACATACAGTAAAAGGGATGCCAAACATTACACTACCTGTACTCAACCATGTGTAGGAAGTGTACTATGTGCATTCGACATAGGCAGCCCTGCAACACCACCCTCAATACTGGGACACCCACAAGGTAAGTGACTCACATGCCAGTCAGGATGGTTCACATACCCAACAACAATCACAGCCAGCAAAACAGGTGTAAGCAAACACAAAGGCTCTGGTATGGCCTCTGAATGATGCCCATGGGTAACCCCCCCCAGGCCTACACATACAAGACTACAGCAGGTCAGACAGTGGGACGTTAGTTCTGAAGGGTAGGAAGTCAGAAACTAATATGTAGGTAAATCAAAGCTAAGATCTGTAGTACACTGGCATGCCTCTATTCAGCATGACAGGTAAGAATACAGAACGAAATGAAGAACTTGACATACCAGTACAGACATAGCAAATGTGTACAAGTGTCAGGTGTGCACCCCATACTACGCAATAATGTAATAAGTCAGGTGTTCCCCCCCCAATCCTGTGTGGAAATGTAAAATAGTCAGGTGTGTCCCCCCATCCTACGTACAAATGTAGTAGGGGTGTGTCCCCCTATCCTACGTACAAATGTAGTAGCAGTCAGGTCTACCCCTCATCCTGTGTAGAAAAGTAGAAATAGTCAGGTGTGCCCCCATCCTACGTAGAAATGGAGTAACAGTCAGGTGTACCCCCAAATCCTGTGTAGAAATATAGAAATAGTCAGGTGTGCCCCCCCCATCCTGCATAGAAATGTAGTAACAGTCAGGTGTGCCCCCCAATCCTGTGTAAAAATGTAGACATAGTCAGTTGTGCCCCCCATCCTACGTAGAAATGTAGTAACAGTCAGGTGTGCCCCCCAGTCCTTTGTAAAAATGTAGAAATAGGTGTGCCCCCCCATCCTATGTAGAAATGTAGTAACAGTCAATGCCAAATGATCGACGGATACCCTGCAGAAACAGTATGCTACCTGTAGGTGTACACCACAAAGGTCAGCACTGCAGTACAAACTACCTGGACTCGATCCACACATTCAATACAGACGGGCATACTGGGCATGCTCATACAGAGGAATGAAGGCAGTGTCAGGGGGACAGGCATCAGATATGGGCCCATATACTGGACATTCTGGCCTCATCTGTACAGTTGTGGGGTATAATTCTGTATGCAGCCTAATTCCACTCCCAGGATTCAGACCATGGCCATATCTGCTACAACTTAAACAATGTCCATCACAGCTGTTTCTGCTATATAGATATTGCTGTATATCTCTTATCTGCTTTCTGTCATTAATCCCCTTTGCTTTTGCATTCTGACCTTATATTACAACACTCTTATACAGATTTCCTAGACAGTTATATGTTGTAGGGCAGTGTGGACAACAATGATGTGTAATACCTCATTATTCAGAGCAACTGCATCAGTTGCAATGCCATACAATACCAATGTGAACAGTACTAGTACTGGGTATTATTCTTGTATTTCTGGGCACAGTGTTGGTATCTGACAAACCTGTGGGAGGAATGCTTATTAGCACTACCCGAATGTTCCCACACACAGTACCAGATTCCACATTACTATTATGCGCATACATCTCACTCTGTTACTATACACACTCTGACCACAGCTTGACAAGTTGGAGTGTAAATGGGACATACATGGCTTCTTAGTCACATAAGATATTGGGGAGATGCTAGTGTGCCAGCTTTGTTCTCATAGATGTGTGTCAATCAGTTGTATTTCCTGTTTGCTGCCTATACATCTGGGATCATCCCACTGATTTCCCAGGGGGATAGGTTGATAGGCAACAGATATGGGCCACTTTACTGGACATTCTGGACATATCTGTACAGTTGTGGGTATGATTCTGTAGGCACACTACTACCACTGACAGGATTAAAACCGTGACTGTGTGCTCTAAAATAACAACAGTTGACATCTCAGTTGCATATGCTATTTGTTTTTTTGTTGTCTGCATTTTCCCTGTTTACTGTCTATGTGTCTCTCAGTTGTACTAAATGGCCTCTGGAGATTACAACTGTCATATACAGGCATTCCTACACATTCAATTTATGGTGCACTGTGTGGGTAATAGTGCTTAATTCAACAGTACTATTACATGATTGTAAATCTACATTACCATATGATATGATGCCATAATATACACATGCAGTCCAGCAGTTAGACCTGTTTTGTCAGGCTATTACACTTTTATTGACATACAAACAATATGAGACCCTTCCTTCCATATTCTCTAGTATATGCAATACTTGCCTTGAACAGTACAGGTTTTATACAGGCAATTAATTTACCGCTACTTTTAGTTTTATTTCCTATGACAGTAAATGCATGAGTATTACTGACATGCCTTGCATTGCAACCTTGCCAGGCAACTGATGTGGGCCTCCTGGTTCGCGGCCTGCTCCATTGCAGCTGTGGCGGACATAAGAGGAATATTTAGCCATACCTATCCATGATATACCTGAGCTGGCAATTATTACACACATACTGGGGTGGTACTTACACATGACTGGAACACCCCCTGCCGCTCTAGCCTCTTGGAGCCACTCCTCCAAGAGGTCCACCTTACACCGCTTCAGGCCGGCATAGTGGTGCCTGACCTACTCACCAGTTCAGGGTATGCCAGTGGGACTGGTGAGGTCACGGGTAAGACGGTCCCAGGCCTCCACCTTATATTTGGAGCCCTGGTACTGGCCCTGCAGCAGGAGTCCTGCCATGACCTTGGACTCCTGGATGCACCAGCACTTCACTCGAAAGCGCACACCTTCTCCCCTTACTGCCATAGTGCCTGCAAGGGGAAGCTCCAATCAGTTATGGGATGTATTCCTTCCTCTTGGGTTTAAGTAGGGCCGATGTACTGCACTTTCCTGTGTTTGGCCAGTTTTGAAAAGGCTAAGCTTATGGGCAAACCTGCTTACCTAAGGTCGGCATTGTTTAAAGGGGTATACCACTGGGCAGAATGAGTTAGCTGGCCTACACATTGCTTACACCTCCTAAGCTGGCCTGTGCAATGCTTAGCGTTACTTACATTAGACTTTGCATTATAATTCCTTTTTTGCATGAGTTATTATTCATTACACCTTATATGTATGCCTGGTATCCATGATTAATGTGTACTTACACTCTCTGGAGTCCTTGTCTTTTATTGGGGACTTCAACACTCTATTATTATTACACCTCACTTCTGGGCTTACTGCTGTACTCCAGTTCACATATTTATGTTATGCAGTGGGTTATGGAACATATGACTGTATATTGAGTCCTTTCACAGATTTAGTTTTGTTTTACTGTGGTGATGACTTGTTTGCTGATACCTCATTCTTCTGTACTTCTGTGATGGCTTGGTGGTTAACTACTGTGACTATGGTATATAGTGTCCTGGGTTAGAGACCTGCATGGCTGTTTATTTTGTTGATGGGCAGAATATGGGCCATTGGATACAGAGTGATTAAGGCACTTTTGAGCATTGGTAAGCGAGTTTGCGCGACGGTAAGCACTGCTAACCTGCTGTTACATCTGCTTACAGAGAGTTAGCTTCTGAATTGCTTGAGTGTAGGCATTGCTTACCGCTGCACAAATGGGGTTAAACTCGCTTATTAGTGCTTAAATATGCTTACTACTGCTTATTGGTGTTTAAACCTGCTTACTAGTGCTTTATTCATTATGACACTGACACCTCACATGTGCATTTACTGCAGTCCTCCAGTTCATAAAACTATGTTATTTAGTGGGTTTTGCAACCTAAATGTTGATCATAATGTGATTTGCCATGGAAAATGGAATGTGCTGCAGTGGAACTTGAACCGGGAATGCCTGCTCATAAGGCGAATGCTCTGCCTACTACACTGTTGCTATGCTGCTTCATTTGCATATATTTTCCTTGTTATCCTCTTCAGCCATTTAAGCTGCATTAACCGTAGCTAAGCGATGGGCACACCCACGGTTAGCTTTAATGGGATTTTTATATAAAAAAAAATAAAGGGTTTGTTCATTTAATTTATGTATACTGTTGCTGTTGTACTCAAGGGGGACTGTTGGTGGGGATATGCAGACACCTATGAGCGGAGTCATTCATTTCTGACCCCTTTCTGCTGTTCTTTATTGCGGAGGCATGTATATTCTGAAAGCTCTGCTCTCAGACACGCCCCCTGCACTCTTACATGCTCCATGCAAGACTAGGAGATCAGGCAGCGCACCTCATTACTATGCATGGCGCACCGCTGTCCTGCTCCTAAATGGCTGCCTCATTGCAGGACTAAGCTAGTCCTGCACGGAGGAATAGTAAATCCGGGGGAGTGTCTTAACTCATTAGCACCTTTGGAGTATGAAATGTCACACCTCTAGTAGCTTAAACACATCCTTGTATTCCAGAGCATTTTATGAAAAATCAACTTGCATGCATAAGATAAACAAATTTAAGTATTTTGTGAATAATAACAGCTATTAAAACTTTACAAATAATGTTATCAGTAAGAAGTACCTTTTACAGCAGTAGCAGTATGTACATTCATAGTCTTTCCGTAAATACTATATTATAATGTACACAAACCTAATGTTATACTTTTTGCTAAATTTCATAAACAATTTGTCATACCTTGTAAACTATACAACCTAGACATATATTGTAACTAGACCTAAGCTTTGCTATGACAGCAAGAAATTCCTGTCTGGGTGCATGTGTATTGAGATAGTTACAGAAATATGAAAACATATGCTTGCTTGTATAATTAACAGTAATTATAATTAACAATATGAATTACACTGAATATCTCTCAAGATGTTCAGCTTGCAGTGCAAATACCAGTGACAGTTTGCTTCAACAGTACCTAAGGTTTCACCTGATGCCATGCAACAGTTTGTAAGTCATTTGTTTTTTGAAGTATTAAGTACATGTGGAAATATTGCTTATTGTCATAATTACTAACAAAGAAATTACAGGATTTCCAGTACATTATGATGTAAATGGACATTGACAATGAATTTTTGTGTCTCCCACCATTACACCATATCCATATCCCTCAATAGCATGTAGGTCTTTCAGTTTGAAAATATGGACATAAATATGAAAATATGTATAATAAGTGGCAAAAACTGATTAAATTCCGTACGATGAGACATCCTACATTAACAATTGTAGTTTCATTTTGTTAATTATTCCTTGCCCTTTCTAATACTGCATGTTATTAACTGGTAAGTCACTTAGTTAAAGAAGACACTCACAAAAGAGTCAGTATGCCATAAATAGCTGAGGGTATTAACTGGACAAATACAAAAAATGTGTTACAGCTGTGAATGAGTTAAAGCATATGCCTGGCTGTTCGCTTAAAACACCATAACAATACAGGCAATCTAAAAGTAAGCAGTGTCATTGTCAGAGCAGGTAGCACACTCCCAGTTGGTACAGAAGGTTTTGGGGGGGGTTCTATTCCCACACCATGTAGATGCATCTCTGACACTGCAGCATAAGGGTGAAGCTGAACTGAGTGCATCATCCTTCAGATGAGATGCTAATGAAGTCATATCTGCTTGAAATGAAGGTTGCTCAGCTGGATGTAAGAGAGCCAGTGACACCTACTGAAAAGAGTAGGCAAAGTTCCCTGATGCACTGACTACTCAATTTTCCCTAGTATTATAAATACCACCTTGGGTCTCCCCTAAAAACAGGCTGCTAGCTTAGTGGGACTAACCTGGGGAACAAATGATAAATATATATATATATATATACATATATATATACATATATATATATATATATATATATATATATATATATATATATATATATATATACATTTGGTTCCAATAAAAATACACATAAATGAATTTTAAAATAAAGTTGCACATAAGTTAATATGTCACTGACCTTAAAATAGTTATGAAATTCAAATTATTGTTTAAGCATGCAACCGTCCGAGCTTTAGAATATAATTAGCAATGTTATTCTGCTCTCTTAAAATCCAAGTGTTCATATCAACTTCTATTTTATAAAACACTTGCTGTAATGTGCAATTTTTGTACATTGCTAAATGTTATTATAGCATTCTTTATCTTTTTTTCTTAATTTCTCTAATATGTTCTGAAATGTATGTTCTTAGGTTACATGTTGATCTTCCTGTGTAAAAGCAGTTACAGACCATACACTTAGGCAAATTAACCATGCACTATCTAGAACACACAAATAAGTCACTAACTCAAACAGAAGCGGTAGATGATGGCAGAAATTTAATATTTCAGGAGTAAGTTGTGCATTGACTAACATTCTGTTGCCCAATGTACATGAATGTGTGGAAATTCCTGACAGATTTAATAGTATTCTCATTGGGGGATAACTCACTGAAAGCAAACCAGCTAATGCAGTATGATGGAACCAGAGGCCAGCAACTGCAATGAAAAAAATAATAATAAGACAGGAAGTTAGTGTTTCTTGAACTGAAGTGCCATGTAATAATGTTTTATAACAAATCAGCTGGTTACATAGTAGCCTAAAGGCAACACTGTTTCTCTTTCTGGAGACACATTACATACTTTGTTCTGTTCCTCATAGAATTTGTGGTTTTCTGGCAAATCAATGACAACTGAAGTCAGTAAATAATGACCTACATTTGAGTTTTAGACTTACATCCTTCAGAAAGATGCATGCTAACACCAATCCTGTTGTTCTAGCAATTTTCTTAAGTTTGTAAGAGCAATGTTTGAAATATATCCTTTTTTTGGGTATTTGTCCCCCCATTATTTTAGGCATTGTCCAGATTTCTTGCACTAAGAAGTTGAGAGGTATGTCTTCAGTTTCTCTAGGTCTTGTAACAGATGTTAGTGTTTGCCCTGTAACAATTCTCTTGCAGAGATTCAGTGAAGAACAATATATACATGCAGATGTCACGGGAAAGGTGGCATTAGCTCAGCTATTGTAGAGAGGGAAGTATTCACAGTTCTGGAAGACTGGTTGGAAGTCAGGACCCCCATCTGTGGCATAGATCCATCTTGTAATGACTGCAACATTGATCTAACTTGGACATCTACTCTTATGGTAAGTTCAAAGCTACATAGTTAGTTGTTATAGCAATGACCCACAGCTGGGTGGATTTTCCCAGGGTTGGCAAAGCCCTCGTGACCAAACAAAGCCAACCATGGGTAAATCCAGCATTACCCATACCCAGCCATAGGTTATTGCTATTATACAATGCTGTTAGTTTTGTGTTGTTGTTATTTAGGTTTTTGTTTGGTTTACTTTGTATTCTTCCACTTTTGTAAGATAAAGTAGTCCACACTTTCACTTTGTATTTATTGTTTATTTGTCTTTTAATTTAAATACAAGTTATTATTAATTTCTCAAGTGATGTTAGGAAATAATTATATAAGTAGATGTAGTTTTAAAGCATTTGGTTTGTCTTCCTGTTGTAGTTTCTTTTGTATGTCTGTATTGCTTCTGACTTGCTGGTTGTCTATGCTCAGATGTTGGCTTGAGTTCTTGTTAGTGTAGTACCTGTAATGACAGATTGTGTTTATAGATAGTTTTATATTCATATATATATATATATATATATATATATATATATATATATATATATATATATATATGTAATATGGTTTAGTTATATATAATTATCTTATTTTGCTGGGTTTCTATGTTGTAGATGTTTATATGTTTAAGTTGTTTATGTTTTTATGTTTATATGTTTAAGCTGTTATGGATTTTATGGGTAAAATTATAGTTGACTGACTGAGTGAACGATTGATTATTGGGAGTGCTTATTGTTACTATTGCTTGTGGATTGAACTGCTTGGCTCTGTTATTTTTGTGCACGGAGAGCTAACTGTAGCTTATCTTGGCACTGGTTCCGCATGTAGTATGCAGAATCAGGGAGAGTAGAATTGTGGGTGCTACTGCTGAAGGTAGGTGTTCCGATGCATTGCTGGTAATAATGAAACGGTTAAATGTATTGTTTTTTTACACAGTGTTTATGGCAGTATAGAAGGAGAAGGGTTTTGTCAGTTTTAAGGGTTTCAGTAATTTTTATTTTATTTGTAGTCACGGCTGCATGATACATTAGCGACCGGAGTTTTTACTTTGGTTACGCTGGATTTACAATGTGCACACTGGTTGGATTGGCCAATCAGCGTGCACGTTTCTTGTCTTTGCTGAGATGGCATTGCATAATAGGCATGTAGTCCAAAGGACCATTGAAGAGACTATCCTGATGTCTCAGTTCTACCAGAGCATTTGTCTGGCTAAGGGGCTTTTCAGAACCGCACAATGGGAAAAAGAGCACTAAAGGAATCAACCTGTGGACTTCAGAAAGCCACTTGTTAACAGTTCATTGTCTTAATCTTCTCTGCTAACTGGGGCTAGGATGGAATTCATAAACTATTGCACACCATGCATGGCCACCTTGCTCAGCCTTCTATCATATACAAGAGGAAGAGCAGGATCATGGTCAAATGGGACTCTTGGCAGGGTAGTGGACTGGGCCCCCACCCCACAGTCATACCAATATCCCAATACTTTGTCTCTCCCCAGTTACTAGAAGAAGAAAATAAAAACTGTTCAGGCCTGTCAGTGTGCATGCTGTTTTCTTTTTTCCTTTTATAATAATAACAGGTTTGTATTTAATTTGAAATATTTATTTCATATGTTACAGCAAAACCACTGACAGATATTTGCTAAACCAAACAAAACGTATATTGCAAACACACTTAGCATGAACAACATTAAAACTCTCTTGCTCTGAAAGTCACATTTATTGAAAATGCATCTTGCAACCAATAAGACTTCAAGAGATGTGATGTGATCCGTAGTCCAACAGCATATACCAGAAATAGCAAACTTGGAACTGGGCCATGCTGCAGTTGAACTAGTACAGTGTACAGTAAAATGTGACCAGAAAGTAGTTCAGACAACTCTGACAGTAGAATACAAATATAAATTAAAAGTGCAGTATTAGAGCAAAAATGGACATTTATAGTTAGGTGGAAGCAACGGATGCCTCATATATTTCAGTATCTCAGTGAATAGCTAGTTTTAGTGCTCAAGTGATATCAAACAGTGTGTATTCAGCAAATTTGAATCTAGCCTCTGCTATAAAATGCAGAAGTGCTAGAAATCACAGTCAGAACAGCAGAAGGCAGTTTAAATAATGCAGCAATTCACCAGCAATTCCCAACATAGAAGGGTGTAGGCTGCACTCTCCCACCACAAGAGTCTAGTCCACAAAATTTCCTGATGTAAAACAACTGGTGTTGATGCACAAGTGCTTAAGCCAGGACTAAGACACTTCAGAATAACAGACACAGTAGGCCTACAACCAGCAATTTCCAGCCAGAAGGGTGTAGGCTACCCTCTCCTGCCACAAGAGTTTAGACCACAAATCCTCCTAATGTATACTTCTTGTAAGTATGTAAACCACCTCAACCCCCATAAAACAGTATGCTGTGAGTCACACAAAATTGAAGAATGGAAAATGCCATTATTTTACACCACATATTTTGCCTTTTCCCAGTATCATACAATATTGCCCAATCTCAGAGTTAGACTATACTAGATGGACCAATGCCCTACCACCCCTGCATATACACACACACCTGGAGGAGCAGAATGCTTTGCCTGTCTGCAAAATCTTTGGGGAAGATCAAAGTCAAGTTTTTCTGTTTTTTCATTAATATTTTGGCTTTCTTTGTCATTTAAGCTTGTGAAACAAACTGACATTGATTCTGCATGACAAAGTACACTGGAACACAATGCCCTGAAATTTCACTAGCTACAATCCTAACAAATTGTCAGTGAAAGACCTGTTGTACTTTTTTTTTGGGGGGGGGGTTTCTGTATGCAGTGAATGCTTTTAAACTTTTATATTTTATGCAGTTATTAATGTCTGTGTTAGTAGTACTGGGGAATCCCATACCAACCACAAGTGTCCTGAGTTCTGAATCAATAGGTATAGGGCTTCATTGATATTAGGAAGTCTGGTACTCCCCAGTACCACCAAAACAAGAGGATATTGTTATGCTTAGAGAATATGTTATCTTTGGACTTATATTTCCATCAGTTATATTTTAATGTCTTTTTTTATGTAAAGTAGTTAGTCCTCCATCTCTTGTTTTGGTACAGTGTATATGCTTTACATCTGCATTTCTTTAAGTAAATGTGTGCTGCAGCGCGGTGCCATGAGCTAGATTAACACTTGTATAAGTGGCTGTTTAGAGTTATTTGAATTAGTATTATATTTAATGAAAGTAAATGTTTTCCATCATTAAGAAATCCTGCTCTTTAGTAATGTGCATCAAATATGTGCCTCTTCAACTCACCAAAAGCAAAGCATATGGATTATTATTGTTTCATTATTTTTTTAATTAGCGATTTCTAGGCTTCACCCTCAAACTAGTCAGTGCTGTATGTCTGGTTCTTGCTGCATTTCCTTTGTTATTTGTTCGTTTGTGTGATTTTATATGTGATACATAACTGATTAAACTGCTCAGAAATGGCAACCGTTGTACTAAACCTGTCTCTGTAAGATGTGGTTAAGGATATGAAATGAGCCCAGAAGGCTAGTTCTGTGCTAGAGGGGGAGAAATTTATGTGGACTGGGAAGTGTAATAAGCCACCTCTGGTATCGTTCTCACAAAATAAATAATCATGATCTCCTTGGAGCTGGAACTGTGGGAGTGATGCAAACCTTTTTAAGAAATCGTTTGTTTAGTATGTTTTCAAGTGTACACAGCAGTGCTTTAGTGAGCAAGCTGAACAGCAGGAAGTCTGAGTGCTGCATGCATGGGTACAACATTGTGGCCCATGTCATAACTAAAAAGGTCATTCTTGGCTCAGTCTATCTTCTTTTTCTTCTACTAAATCTTCTTCAGTAAAACAAGAATAAGCAAACAAATATTATACATCTTTCATAAATGTTTACTATGATTTAACAGAAAAATTGTCTTGGTATGATGTCCATCCTTTCTGGTAAAACAATCTTCTTTATCCTTCAAGGGCTTCATGGATATTGATTTAGACAAATTCCAGCATGGTGGTGCAAATGTCACTGGTTTCCAAATAGTGAATTACACAGATCTGAAAGTTGCCAAAGTCATGCAGCAATGGGAGAGTTTTGAGAGCAGAGAACATTCACGAGTCGAATGGAAAAGGCCTCGGGTAAGAAACTCATTATATTTTCGAGTGTATGTGTGTGAGCATATGCATCTGTTTATGCTATGATGCATTATACTTCACCAGGAAATGTGTGAGAATGTGTTGGATGCATGTAATTTGTACATGTGCCCTATGGTATGGTGATGGTGAGCTGAAGTTTAGTATTTCAACTACCTGATGAAGATCAAGGATATTAAAATGTACAAATTTTTGTCTGGAATCCTGTATCTGTATACAGGTATTATTGGAATTCATGTCATTATATCAGTCTCCTGAATATCAAGTGCCATAACAACAACAATCAAAAAGCTGAGTAAGGAAAAAAGCAGTTGTTATTGCAAGAGGCAAAGCCCTCTGTATCCTCATATCCCCTGCTAATTATATCTATATTTGTATCTACAGCTATATCTACATCTATCTGTGTGTATATATATATATATATATATATATATATATATATATATATATATATATATATATCTGTATACACACACATAAATCCAATTTCCTGATCCTTGCTGTACTATAATCACACAATTATGTTAGTATTTCTGATTTTAACATATAGGGTTCAACACTCTGGTGCTCAACATTTCTGTCCATTCAACTATTATCATGAAGCCATATTATTGTACATGTGACCAGAAGCCTGTGATAATTATGTAGACTATTAACTGCAGCCCCTTTACATTAGTTATACCATTAGCCAGTACTTAAATGAATTGTGTTTCCATTAGTATTGTATATGCCATTCCTTGAATATAGATTGTTAAATGATGAAAAAACATTCCCTCACTATGCAAAGAGAGGCTGATTAAAAAAAATATTTTTTTCCTGTTGCTTTGTCAAGATTAAACAGATATGTTGCTGTTGCTTTGTCAAGATGTTGGCTGTCCTGAAATTAGTATAGACTGTTAAAGTGAGTTTAATGTTGTTTGTGTGGTGTGCGAGCTGTTAATTAGCAGAACTTATTATTCCTCATTAAATGTAATCAGTCTCTGTTATTCCATACATCTGACCATACTGTGATCTATTGCCCAAACTACCCTATCAGTGTAGTAATATAGCAGCTTCAGCACTGATTTCTCTCTGGCAGGTGTCTTGTGGAAAATAATTACCCCATTCATTTTCATAGCTTTCTCTTCAGAAGGTACCCCATATACATTTCTCCATATCTTACCTTGTTGCTTTTTATGACACAACTAGATACTTTAATGTTACTGGTACTTCATTCATTATACAACCCTTTTAACTCTACCATTGATTAGCATAGTTCACATTCCTTTATCTGTAAGCTCAACATCTATTTTTGTACTTTTACATTATAGGTAGTTAAAAAGTAGCTATATGTTGCCTTTACCAACTCATTTCTTATATACTTTTATTTTGTATTATTCACAGAACTGTACTTGTAAACATTATCCACAAGTCATTTTTTTTATAAAGGGTAGTTTAAAGTATGCAATACCGTTATTCTCCTTTGCTTATATAGCAGTCTGTCCCTGAGCTCCAATTACTGCTGCTTTGATTTCTTGGGTGCTACAGCAGCAAAGTCATTTGCTGACTACTCTCCTTATTGCTGAATTCCATAACCATCAGGCCTTGCAAACATCTGTAACCTTGAGCAAAGATCTCTAGAAATGCTTGCCAGACAGTTCCCTATTCCTAACTTTAGTTATAACTTCCTAAGCAATGTTTAACATTTAAAGCCACCACCTTTTATATTTGCTCATATGTCATCTATGCTTTATGCAATTCATACAATTCTCTTCATAATTCATCTTCCAGTGGCTTTCAGAAGGACTGATAAGGATAAATTCCAAACAGTTTTACTGTTGGTTCCAATAACATTCTTTTAAAAAAAAATGGTTTATTAATGTAATATATTTACAATATATGCGCAGAAAGGAAAAAAAATGAACATCACGTACCATTATAGAATGTTAGGAATACATTGAATTATCAAGATAATCTTATACAAGCAACACATAGAGCCTTGGTATTTCAATAGCAATATTTCAAAGCTAGCCTTACCACTGAAAGTCTTGGTATGATTTATGGATCTTATTCTGATCACTCTTTTCTCATATTTGTATAGTATTGCTTTTAAATTTAAAAATTCTTTGAATGTAAGAACTAAATTTGATTTCTATTTTTTCTAATAATTTTTTAGTCACTGCCAGGAGACTCAGGAACAATTTTTATTGTTTGGCTTTTACAGATAAAGCAAGTGCAACATTCATGAGCATTATTGATGTAGTTAAAGAACAATTATCAGGCTATAACCACTTAAAAAACTAATTTATCTCTTCTCAGTAGACATTTAATTTTTCACGGTCAATAAACATGTGTCCAATCAGCTTTTACATCTTTATTATATCTCTAACAAACTAAATAAGTAATTTTACCAAATGGAGAGATTTTATAGGGAGTAAAAACATTCTGCATGTATATTTCCACATAAAAACTTTCCAGTATAAACTTGAATAAGTTTGACTAACTGATTGAAGTAACAAAGTTTATTCTAACCATCTCTTGAGTCACTCAATCCAGTACTGTCTAAAACATTCCAGAATTTTTCATCAAAATTATTATTTATAATTAACCTACATAACTTGGACAAGCTTCCTTTACAAGTCAATTTACCTTTGATGATAGCATTCATATATCCATATAATGGGGGATTAGTGTTCTGTTCTTTTTCATTTATGTTATACAAATCCATTTAATTTCTTACTGATGGATAATATTAGATGGTTATCCAAGTCATACAACTTATAATATTTCATTAAACACTCTGTAAACTTAGCTTTTCATTTTTCAAAGCAATCAGTCCATAATAATAATCCATTCCTTTGTAGTAAATTTATTTTAACATTGTTTTCAATTTCCTTAAATCAAGAGGTATATGCAATGGGAAAGCACAACAATTTTAATATCAATGGAGTTTTAAAAACATATTTCTTAACTGTTTTATGAATTGATTTCATGCATGAAGAGTCTAAAAATTGAAACTAATTTCCTCCCAATGTAAATTGTATTAACCATATAAAAGGATTGTTACATATTTCCAATTTACCATATTTGAGAAACTTATAAAAATCTAGTAAAATCTACTCCTGAATGGTTTTCCATTGAATAGTGTAAGTTGAGTCTAAACAGAGCATAACAGAGTTAAAATTTGCAGCAACAGAATGATTCTAAATCTGTGAAGCTAATACTGCAATACTACCATAATCTTATATGATTTCTATAATCAATTCTCAGCTTTTTAAGATACCATAAGAATGATGTTAACACTTTTTCCATTTTCTTTAAAAGTTTCTTTGTCAGATATTAAAATTATTGATTGCAATGTGTATATAATCTTGGGTAATGTAATCATTTTAATAAGTGCCAAACATATCCTTGAAAGTAAAAAAAAAAATCATTCCATATTTAATAAGTAACACTTCAATTATTTTTTTCAAAATTATTATTAATAATCTTAGTCACATCTTGATAGACTTTTATTCCTGAATATTTTAGTTCTTTTCCATCCCAGTTATATTTATTTTTAAACCTACTATCTAGTAATTGATTTGACATTAAAGTTTCAGTTTTATTATTATTATATTTCAGCAGTGATACTTCTTGAAACTTTTCAATTTCCTCATCCATTTCTTCAGCTGAATAATTTAAATATCCTGTCATTAACAAAGTATTTGCAAAAAGCTGTATTCTAGATTGACAATCCTTGTTAATTGAGAATCCATCAATTTTTCCATTGCTTTGTACACTATTATATAAGGGATCAACAACTAATGCAACTAGTAGAGCGAACAAAGGGACAACCTTGATCTGTGCCTTTGTGTAAAGTGAATCCTTGAGAAATGTAAGATCCAATTTTAACATATGCTTTTGAATGTTTGTACAGGCTTTTTAATATTCTAGTAAATTGTTTTGGAAATGAAAATGATTCTAAAGTTTTAAACAAGCAGTTCCAATCTACTGAATCAAAAACTCTCTCGATATCTAAGCTAATTAGGGCCAATTTTCTTCTTCTTTCCCTTTGCTAAATCTAAGATAGTTACTGCCCTTTTTATATTATGTGTTAATCTGTTGACTATAAAACCTGTTTCATCGTTATTAATCAATTTATCTACTATATATGTTAATCTTGCAGCATGGATGGAAGTAAACATTTAATAGTCTACCTTTAATAATGAAATAGCTCTATATGAGAAAATTATCCTTTCATTTTTAATGTGAGATTACGGAAAATTTCCACAAAGGAGGAATTATTTTGTCACTTTGAATTATCCTGAAAATATCACTAAGTAATTCTAAAATATTTAATGTAAGCAGACTATATAATTCTGAATTTAAACCATTTAAGCCTGGATATTTTCCATTTTCACATTTTTAAAAGCTTCTTCAACTTTCTTGGTCATTAAGTTTGTTAGTAACATTTTTTTCTTTAAATACTTGTCAATTTTCTAATCATCAGGACTATTATTTTTATCTTTATTAAAATCCTTTATAGAATTTCTAAAAAAAATAAGCATTTCCTCTATGTCTGAAATAAGCTTATTAGTTTGAGGATTTTGTATGTTATTAATTTATGCCTTTTTGATTAGCATGTTCTTCTATTAACTAATCTATGTTGATTTTTTGAAGTTATCACACAATTATGCAATTATATTTTTTCTAAAGCTATCTCCACTTTATTTGTTAAAACTGTTTGCTATATTCCTCTTCATTTTAATAACTTCAGCATTATCAAATTTCTTTGTTGTTCAAAGTTTGCTTCATGTATTTCTAACAACTTTTTGTCCTAGTCTTTCATTCTATTAGTAGCCCATCTTCTCATTCTATGATTAATATGCATTTTAAGGAGTCCCATAGTATGGCTTTACTAACCTGACCATTAACATTCAAATACAAAAAATCTCTATTTGTTCCTTAAAATAATTTTTAAATTCTTATAATTTCATACACTGTAATTCTATAAATAATCTGAAATTGCCCTATATCCATTAATATATTAATCCTTAGTGCATTATGATCAGATGAAGGACAAGGAATAGTTTTAAGATAATTCACATTAAGGAAATCTGTAGAGGCATAAATCCTATCAATGCTAGCATGCTCCCCATGCACAAAGAATAATGAGTAAAGAACAATGACTTATCTTCTGCTTTTACTATTAAATAAGCTAAATTATTGTTACTAATCCATCTATTTAGTGCTTTAGCTGATTCCAGAATTTAAGCTTGGTATACCTTCATTTATGTGAAAGGAGGTTGTACGATGCACCAAAGTGCGAAAATACAACGTCCAAATTCCTGAAATGTTGAGTGACAATGGTTTGACACATTGGCATTCACACATTGGAAGTCAGCAGGTGCAGATCGCACTATAGCTGGGATGGGGAAATGAACCCTTTCTGTCACTGTAGTGTGATCTTGGAGTTTGTATATTAAAGTGGAGGGGTGTGGGGTGGCACAGCCCCCCACATGGGGGGTGCAGGAGGATTTGCCCCCCCTTCATAACGTTGGTTGGAGATGGTTGGAGATGGTTAGAGTTCGAAAATTGTTGAATCTGGTTTTCCAGATTACCATTTTCGACATTTTGTTTTGTGGGACATGTTGCTTTTCGACATGTGAAGTCACACAGTAGTGTATTCGTACAACTGCCGTTCAGGCAAATGAAGGTATACTTTTAAGCTTTCTTCTGTTCATTTGTATTGTCTATACTAGATGTGCAGTTAAAATCCCCTGCTAAAATTAAACTACCCTTCCAGTGGCTTAGTACAACATTTAAATGATCTTTAACCACTTTTGTACCCATTCCAGGGATCCAGTAAAAATTAACTAGTATATAGAGTTTGTCTTTATATTTAATTGTTATAAATGTGTACATTCCTTTTGGATCATTAATGGATTCCATGACCTTAGGCATTATAGTAGATTTTCAACAATGTATAGCAGTTCCTCTCCTCTTTTTGTTAAATGAAGCAGATGATAACATTATATAACCTAAGTTATTTAAATAGTATGTATCTTTATAAGTCAAGTGAGTCACTTGCAAGAATATAATGTCTTCTCTATTTCATTTTATATATGTCATTAGTGATTTTCTTTTGTTGCCATAGTTTAATCAATTTTCATTAATAAAAGATTAAAAAGTACAGTTGTGTACACTTACCATAAATGTAGATGTTCGAGTATCCTACGAATACCCACTTAACTCTTCTCTTCCTTTTCCCTCTAAATATACCTCTACATCTATATCTCCTTTCTCTCTCACCTTCTTAAATCTCACCTATCAGCCTAACTACCCACTAGCTAAATACCACAGACTAGCACACTTCAAATCAAGCAAACTAAAAACTAGGAAAGTATTTAGCTGTATTTACAAACTTCCCCTAGCAAAATATTATAAACTCCTCCACTCACTATTGGACGGAGATATTCATCCTAACCCTGGCCCACACCATACCAATACCAATGTCCACAAAAAACAAGACAAACCTCATTCTCTAATATCTTCCATATCTAGCAACTCCCTCACTATTGCCCATCTAAACATACGAAGTATTTGCAATAAAATCACTCAAGTCCATGCCCTCCTAGAAATCCATCAATTTGACATTTTATGTTTAACTGAAACATGGCTCAAGCCAACCATTAAAGACAACGAAATCACTCTAGCATCATTAGACTTGATCGCACTGACAAAAAGGGTGGAGCGGTAGCAATTGTATACAAAACAAAATTCCATCTTAGTAATCTCAATCTGACTCTTACTGTAGAAAATAATGCCGAAATAATCAGCTCCAAACTACAAGTCAACACTTCCAAAGCTATAAATATCATTTGTGCTTATCTCCCTCCAGGAAATAACATTAATACCCTTGAATGTATCCTCAGTTCACTCTCCACCAACCTCCCACAAGAAACATTAGTCTTAGGTGACTTTAACATTGATTGGTTTACCTGTAACAATACAAATCCTACCTCCCATATAAACCTCTATGGCTTCATACAACTCATCAATAGTCCTACTAGAACTAACAAAACCAACAATAATGAAACCACCTTAGACTGGATCCTCACTAATACTCCCCAACAGAACTACCAAGCAGGTACCCTACCAGAAGACCTAAGTGACCACTCATTAACATATATTATTAGACATAAAACCAACCTAATCTTACCTACTACCTACAGAACCTTACGCTCCATAAAGCAATTTAAAATTGAGCATTTTCTAACTGAGTTAAGACTATGTAATTGGTCCCCAATAAAATATCTCCCACTTAACGAGGCAGTAGATTACTTTAATTCCACTTTCTTGTCTATCCTGGATCACCATGCCCCAAGTCGTACTATTAGAACCAAAGCTAAAGCAGCACCCTGGCTGACCAACAGTACTAGGCAAAAAATAATTCTCAGAAACAAATCTTGGGCAAAATGGCATACCACAAAAAAACTATCAGACCACCAATACTTCAAAGAGCTTAGGAATAGTACAAAAAAAGCCATACTGACAGACAAAAAGAACTACTACCTTCAATTACAACAAACCTCCAAAACTGAACCTAAAAAATTCTGGGCCAGTATAAATAATCTCTTATCCCCAAGCCAGTCTATCACACCCAACCCTCAGGACTCTAACCCAGACAATCCCACACAAATTGCCAATGACTTCAATTCTTTCTTCACTAATACCATCCAAACTCTTGCTAGTCACCTATCTCCTGACACCTCTAAACTACTCTTACCTACCACAAATACTCCTCCTACTCTTCACTTACAACCTATATCTACATCCTTTGTCTCATCTCTGCTCCAAAAACTTAAACCTACCACCCCCTCTGCAGACAAACTTCCTGCTGAATTCTTGCAAATTGGAGCCAAAGCCATTGCTTACCCTATTTCTATTCTAATAAATAGATCTATTAATGAAGGAATCTTCCCTTCTGTCTGGAAGATATCTCACATTATCCCACTACACAAACGGGGGAAATGTAATGACCTTTCAAACTATCGCCCAATAGCACTACTATCACCTCTAGCCAAAATTATGGAGAAATGTATCCAGAAACAACTTCTTAACCACCTTCTCCAAAACAGTCTACTTGCTAACAGCCAGCATGGATTCAGACCTTCCCACAGTACTACCACTGCCTTACTCTCCTTTACCAACACCATCAACCACAACCGCAACAACAATTACCTATCATCTTCAGTCTTCATTGACTTATCTAAAGCCTTCGACATGGTTAATCATAAACTCCTCCTACACATACTAAAATCTCTCTCACTTGACACCCCTTCCTTAACTTGGTTCACATCTTATCTTGACAACCGTCAGCAGGCAGTACTCTGGAAGAATTCACTATCTAATCTCCTACCTATCTCTTTAGGCGTACCTCAAGGGTCTATCCTAGGCCCCTCTTATTTTCAATCTTTATTAATGACCTCCAATCAGCTATCCCTAACACCACTTGCATACAATATGCAGATGATTCTACTATAATCTGCACTGCCACCTCTCAAAATGAACTTCAGTCTCTTACCCAAAAAGCCTTTTCTTCTGTTGAAAAATGGTTCTCTGATCGTTGCCTTCTCCTCAACCCCAAGAAAACCAAACTGTTACTGTTCCCACCTACCCGTAAATGTACACCACTTAATTTCTCTCTCACATCCACTGATAGCACTCTCATTTCTCCTGACTCAACAACAAAATTACTAGGAATAACTGTTGACAACAATCTAAGCTTTGACTCACACATCAACAACACAATAAAAGTAGTTAACAAAAAAATTGGTTCCCTCTACAGAATCAAACCCTTCCTTACACATGAAACAAGAAAAATCTTAGCTAGATCTCACCTCATCTCTACTCTTCTATATGCCTCCCCCATCTATACTAATCTCTCCAAAAGCAACCTGAAGAAACTTGCTACATCCTACTATAATATTCCTAGATTCGCTACAGGATCCCAGTTTCGAACTCACCACTGCCTGAACCTAAGACAACTAGGTTGGCTTGAATTTACCAACAAATTAATACTTCAACAGCTCTTAATAGCTCACAAAATTCTACACCAACCAACTAAAATACCAATACTCTCTAACCTTGTTACACCTTACAAGAACATGAATCAGCTATGCTCCTCAAACAAACTACTGATTTATACTCCCAAACCTAATAACTCAGCAGGGGACTGCCTCTTTTCCAACTGTGTTGGAAAAATGTGGAACAAACTACCCTCTGATATCACATCTCTGTCTACACTCTCACTTTTTAAAAGACAACTAACTATGCATCTCAATAGTCAATGGCTTTGCCCCTGTACCAACCCAGATTAACTTTCCCTCTTACTCTGTCTCTTTTTCTTACCCTACACCCTCATAACTTTCCTTTTCTTAATATCTATGTAGTGAAATGTTATCTCATATACACAGTACTACCACGGCAAAAAAAAAAATATATATATATTTTTTTTATTATTATTTCTTTGTATAAAGACATTAGGACTTTTTTCTCCTTGTTTGCTACTATCATAGTTGTACATTGCATATATTGTCTAACTTTGTTTTTTAAATTCTAATCTTGTATGGTCTATTCTGTATAAACAATGTAATATTCCATTGGAGCTTTTCTCTCCGGGCCTCTACTGAAAATGAACATATATCCGGTTAGACTAGCCCGGTCAACAAATGTAAAATAAAATAAATAAATATTCACTGTTGCAGTCATTACATTTGGGTAATCATCTGCTGGCAGGTTGCCCTCAGTCGGCCTGAATATCAAAGTCATGGGTCCTGCGTCGGTTGCTGTCTCCTCTTCCATGATGTCAGGTCGTCAGGGGTATAAAACATGCAGCCGATGCCATTTTATTCAGTTTTTTCTTGCCCCAGATGTCAGGTGCCCCCCAAATGGGGAGCAAAAAAAAAAAAAAAAATATATATATATATATATATATATATATATATATATATATATACATATATAAAAAATGCAATTGTAACAACATGAACTTTACCTTCATCTAAAAGCAAATACACCACAAAGGCTGTAGAATATAGTGAAGGAAAGAGAAGTTCTAGAAAAAAGGAGGATGGCGGGTGGGTAACCTGGACTGCAACAGTGAATACACTCGAACATCTACATTTATGGTAAGTGTACACAACTGTACTATGTTCTTCATGTTTCATTGTTGCAGTCATTACATTTGGGTAGAATCCCAAAGCTATGGATGGGAGGCTGGAACTAAATAGCATTAGGAGCGGCTATAAGGCCCTGCAGAACTGCAGTGGCAAAGCCAGCCCTGGACTTAGAGAAGAAAAGCAAATGATAATGCTTTGTAAAAGTATGCACAGAGCTCCAAGTATCAGCTTCTAGAATGTTTTTGGTTGGCACCCCTCTGAGAAAATCTGCTGAGGTAGATGCAGCCCTGGTGGAATGTGACCTGATTCCCTTGGGCACCGGTTTACCATGATGTAAATAGCAGAAACAAATGCAGTGGCTTATCCACTTTGAAATAGTCTGCTTTGAAATAGCCTTCCCTTCTAATCCTGCAGCAAATGCCACCTGGAGCTGCTCAGACTTTCTTAGAGATTTGGTCCTGTTTAAGTAGAATCTTAGTGGTCTGTGTACGTCCAAGGAATGCAGAATCTGCTCCACCTTGTTCTGTGGATTTTGGTAAAAAGTTGGCAGGTGAATAGTTTGGTTAAGAGACACAACTGGATACCACCTTAGGCATAAAGGAAGGATTGGTCCTGAGGGACACCCTGTCTGGGTAAAATGTAATAAAATGCTCCACAGCCATGAAGGCCTGTAATTCTGAAACTTTTCTTGCTGAAGTGATTGCCAGAAGGAAAGCTGTTTTCCAAGATAAAAACTTTAAATCCGCAGTAGCTGCTGGTTCAAATGGAGGCAGGGTGAGCTTTTCCAACACAAAATTGAGGTCCCATGATGGAGTTGTTGATCTTCTGGGAGGCCTTACATTTTTGGCCCCTCTAAGATACTGTTTTAGCAGAGGATGAGAAAAGATGGGAGGCTCCATGTTGTAATGAGCCGAGATGGCAGAGGCATGGATTTTTATTGATTAAAAAGAAAGGCCCCTGTCAAGCATCTCAGTCAAGTATTGTAAAACCTGAGGAATATTTGGCTTTGCTGTGTCCGTCCCTTGTGCCTGGTTCCAAGCACAGAATCTCATTCATTTATTAGCATAAGATTTTCTAGTACTAGGCCTTCTGGCTTCCGAAATGAAATCCATCACTGATTTACTGAGAGGTGTTGTTTGAATAATTACATGATCAGCCATGCTGCCAGGTTCAGAGTTTGGAGCTGATTGTGCAGAATTTGATTGCTCTGCTGAGAAAGTAGATGAGGTATTTGAGGCAAGTACCAAGGAGGGAGTTGAGACATATTCCTTAGAAATGGGTACCAGTGCTGGCAAGGCCAATCTGGGGCATTTAGGATAATTTTTGGTTTTTCCTGTCTAACCTTTAGTAAGACCTTGGGAAGAAGAGGCAGAGGAGGAAAAGCGTAGACTGATAGGTTTTTCCAACTGAAGGATAGGGTATCCACTTTCCATGCTTGTTTGTGATAAGTCCTTGTGCAGAATTTGTCCAGTTGATAATTTTGGGGAGAGGCAAATAGATCTATGAATGGACTCTCCCATTTCTCTGTTATCATGCTGAAGACTTGTGGATTCAGTTTCCACTTGTGAGGGTCCATAAGATTTCTGCTTAAGTCGTCTGCCAGGGTATTTTGTTTTCCTGGCAGGAATTGAGCTTGAAGGTGTACTTGGTAAGTCAAGGCTGTGTCCCACAATGCCATGGCTAGTCTGCAAAGGGGGTAGGAATGTGTACCCTCATGCTTGTTTATGTACCACATAACCGTGGTGTTGTCCGTCTTTATCAGTAGTTGTCCTGGATGAGGTAAGTCCTTAAAGGCTGTCAGGGCATTCTGAACAGCTAACATCTCTTTCTGGTTGATATGCAGATGCATTTGTTTTGGGCTCCATATGCCCTGAATGCATCTCTCCGCCAGGTGGGCCCCCCAAGCATAGTCTGATGCATCTGTAGTTAGGGTTTGGGTGGCAGGGGATAGAGAGAAAGACCGTCCCATGTTCTGGTGACATGTCTCTGCCCATCAAAGAAACTCCTGTTGTAGGCAGGGAATGAGAGGAATCATTGTTTCCAGACTGTGACAATGTTGACTCCATAAACTTTTTAGATACCACTGTAGTTTCCTCATATGCAGTCTTGCATACGGAATTAGTAGAATGCAGGATGCCATGAACCCCAAAGCCTGCAGAATTTGTCTTGCAGATAACTGGGTTTTTGTTGCCATCTGTGTGAAGTAAAAAGTCAGTTTCCTTTGCTTGTCTGGCGTAAGGTAAGCCATCTGGGCAGTTGTATTCAAGCTTGCACCTAGGAATGTAATCTTTTGAGTGGGCACCAGCTGTAATTTCTTTTTGTTTATTGTGTACCCTAGGCATGTTAGAAGCCTTTTTACAAACACCAGATGTTGAAGAAGAATGTCCTTGTTTTCTGCTTGACTGAGACAATCGTCCAGATAGGGATAAATTTGAATGCTTCTTTGTCTGCAGAATGCTATTACTGGTGCCAGGCACTTTGTAAAGACCCTGGACGCAGTAGATAAGCCAAAGGGCAGTGCACAGAATTGGTAATGCATAAAACCGGCCTTGAAGCGGAGGTATCTTCTGCACTATTCCCTTATTGGGATATGCAGGTATGCCTCTTTTAAGTCTAGAGTCACTAACCAAGCATTCTTGCCCAGCATGGGCAGAAGCTGTTGCAAAGTCAACATTTTGAATTTTGGAATGTCCAAGAATGTGTTAGAAATCAATAAATCCAGTATAGGCTGCCAGGCATGGTCTTTTCTGGGTACCAGGAACAGTCTTGAGTAAAATCCTTGCCCTTTTTCCTGTTCTGGTACTGGTTGAATAGCCCCCATATCCATGAGGGACATAACTTGTTTCTGTGCCTCTGCTCATTGATTTTGTGGCAGATCTGGCCAACCGTTTGGAATTGGCAAGGTATGGAAATTAAATCTGTATCCATGGGATATTATGTGTAATAACCACTTGTCCTGGGTTATTAACTGCCAATTTTGAGCAAGAAGTGCTAATTTTCCCCCTAAGGGCCAAAAGATAAGTGCTTGGTGATGGCAGGGGGAAGTCATTGAGACTGCTTAGTTTAGGTTTGTGCTTTGTTTCCTCCAGATTTGGAGGTAGAGGCACCCCATTGCTTTGACCTGTAAGAACCTTGTGATTGGTATCTAGAGCCATTTGAGCACCTGGATTTGCCCCATGAGGCTCTGTCGGACACAGGAAAGGACCATTTTTTTGTAGGCCAGCGTCTACTGAATCTTGGTGGCTGCACTTGTAAGAAGTCTTTTACAGTTTTCATAGACTTAGCTTTGTCTTCCATTTTCTTTAAAACCTCTTCTGCCTTATTACCGAACAGAGTATCATGCTGTAAAGGTGCATCCAACAATTTAGCTTTAACATGATCAGGCAGATTTTGCTCCTTGAGCCAGGCATGCCTTATAATCACAGATCCAGTAACTGCGGCCCTGCAAGAGGCCTCCAAGGAATCAAAACCACATTGCAAAGTATGCTTTCCAACCTGTTCTGCTGCATGCAATAATTCCTGTAATTCTTTATTTTCTACACATTCAGACATCAACATCATTTTCTGTTTCGGTAATCCCATAACATACTGTTGATATTTAAGCATACGAAACTGGCAGTTTAAGGCCCTAATTGCCAAGGTTGCAGATATACAAACCTTCTTTCCCATTTATCCAGTGCCCTGGAATCTCTATCAGAGGGGGTAGGATTCTTAGCTGTTGAGGCCTTTACACCTTTGGGACCCTGTGAGATAGTTTCAGGATCAGCAGCAGGATTTTTGAATAAAAATTTGTGGGAGTCAGGAACCCTGTAATATCTGTCCGACTTACTAGGAGCCAGAGGTAGGGAATCTGGAGCCATGCATGATTCCAAAAACACATCATCAACAATGTCTAATACAGGAGGTATAGTCAAAAGCCTATGCTGAGGAAGAAGAAGGAAATCCCTAAGCCTCTTTTTTGATTCTGAGAAATTCTGGCTCTCCCAATGAAAATGTTCCCTTAAAGTATGCAAGGTTTCTCCAAAAGAATAATCTTCAGGAGGAGATGCAGATGGGATGGATTCCTCTGCATCTGAATCCTCGTAGGGTGGTATAGAAAATTCCTGATCAGAAGAGGAATCAGAAGAAATAGAAATCTGATCTGAAGAATCATAATCATTGTCTTGCCTAGGCCTCTTATCGGGGGGGGGGGGTTGGGAACCCCTGATCAAGGTAATTAAGTCCTCAGCCATTTTGATCATTTGTGTTTTAGGGATAGAGGCCTGAGTACATGGCTCATGTGTCAGTTTTTTTAGCCTTAGAAGTTACGTTTGTCTATGTTTTTGAAGCTGGCATCGGTTTTATATAGAAATGTTGAGGCCTGAAAACACCCTCAGAACCCCACATAATTGCAGTTTATGCACTATTATATACATGTGTATCCATTAAAAATACATTAAAACATATAACATCAGTACAAACATTGCAAAAAGTGGGGGGGCTGTGCCCCCCACTCCCCCCAAAATTCTCACTCCAGGGTCGCGCTACAGTGGGGAACTGGGCATATACCTGCCAGTGCTGTTTTTCAGTCAAATGAGTTTTTGGTAATATGTAGTGAACCCATATATATATACATATATATATATATATATATATATATATATATATATATATATATATATATATATATAGATACACACACACACACATGTGTGCGTGTGTGTGTATGTGTGTCTATATGTGTGTGTATATGGATACACTAGACAGTCTCGACGTACTGAAATGTCAAAATTCAAGTAATCTCCGTGGTATCCCTGAAGTCTCAAAACAACCCACTAAAGTGTAGTGGGTCCTGTCTTGGATAAAATCACAGACTTAATAATCTACTTAATAATTTGGTTAAATAAGAGGTACCACATGATTATAAATTTTATTTAAAGTACATAAGGGTTATATATTATTATGACAGCTACTAGGTAGGGCAGGAACAGCTCGAATGTCACACTGATGGGGGAAGGGATGTGAATTTAACATGTGTACCAATAACACTTTGTTTTACAGCACAATAAACCACTCCCATGCCTGATAAAAAGTATATATATATATATTTAGAAAGCTTGTGAGGAAATTATTACTCTATTTTTGTTTTACTTGGATCGCTTGCCTGTGTACTTAATAAAGGATTTTCGACTGGAAACAGACTGCCTGCCTTGCTTGGATTACTTTTGAATACTTAGTAATGCTGTACAATTATATATTTTCTATTATTACTTTTTGTTTTGTTTTGACTTAAGACAAGTTTACATTCGCTACTTCTACTACTATTGTCTGATCTGATTAATATACAGTGATTAACTAGAAATATATGGAATGAAAATCTTCCACACAGAGAAGTTTCTTACACTGCTTTGAAATGTCAAAATTCAGTACATCGAGACCGAATAGTGGAAAGTGCAGTTAACCGAAACTATACGATGCCGAATCCGCAAATGTCGAATCCGCTGCTATCGTGCTGTCGTGTTCGTGATGTGTGGTGTGGTTTGTGGATTTATCTTGGCTTTCAAGTAAGTGTGTGTTTGAGGATAATGGGTAGGGATTTTAGTGTGTGTGTGGTGGTGTTTGTTGTGTGTTTGTGTGTTTAGTGCGACCTCGGAGTTAGAATATATAAGTAGGAAGGTGTGGGGGGTGCAGGGGAGCTTGCTTATAGGTAGGTTAAGTGTGTTTGTGTGTGTTGTTATGTTTGTTTAGTTAGGTATGTGTGTTTGTGATTATGTCCTGGTGTGTGTGTGTGTGTGTGTGTGTGTGTGTGTGTGTGTGTGTGTGTGTGTGTGATTATGTCCTGGTTTGTGTGTCTGTGTGTGTGTGTGTGTGTGTGTGTGTGTGTGTGTGTGTGTGTGTGTGTGTGTGTGTGTGTGCGTGCGTGCGTGAATGGTCATGATTGTGGGTTTTCGTGTATGTGGTTTTTCAACTATTCAGTCTCGAAATACTGAAATTTGACATTTCAGTATTTCAAGATTGCATAGTGAATCCGTGTGTATGTGTATATATATATATATATATATATATATATATATATATATATATATATATAGATATATATATATTGGATATAGCTAGATATAAATGCACACACACACACACACACACACACATATATATATATATATATATATATATATATATATATATATATATATATATATATATACATAGATGGGTCTGCTTCAGATGATCAGAGTTGCAAAACTTCGAACATCATATGGGGTCAAGGACCAGATGATTGAAGTTTTGACACTTCAAACATCAAATTAAAAAAAGAAAAAAAGTTGTCTTTTACATTGCCCCCCCCCCCCGCACCTCTCACACCCCCTGCTAATTAAATATACCAACTCTGAGATTGTACTACAGTGAGGAAAATTTTACATTTCTTGGTCTGCACTGTACGGTGATCTCCTTTCAGAAGGTTTGAAGTTTCAAAATGTCGATCATCTTGGTCTTGACCATATGATATTTGAAGTTTTACAACTTTGATCATCTGTGTATGTTTTTTAGCCATTGTGAACTGCTGTTCTGGTCTAAGATTCACATCCTAACATTAGAATTTGATTCAGCATGTGAAAATGACAACTTACAGCACTCTGTATTTGTATATTTCATCTGCAAGTTTTTCATTCTCCTTAATTCTTTTAAATTGTTCTAATAAGTAACAAACATCTAATTTTAGTTTTTTTGCAGTTGTAGTTAGAAACACTACAGCATAAGCTAGTAACATTAAGCAAAATGTTAGCAAATTATATGCCAGCAGCAACTCACTATAAAACATTACTATAGCTTTTGTTTTACAAATTCTTCAATTCTAAGAAAAGAAAAAAAAATGTTGTTTTGAGTAGATTTCTCATGCATATGTATATACGTAAAAAAAAGAAAGTTCCTTTTTGATTTCAGAGATATCAGTGACGAACTTTGATCTAGATTTCTTCAGAACAGCACCAGGCGGGAAGCAAGGCATGCAAGAATCCAGTAATCTGACACAACTGGAACATTCTTTTGTTCTCATTTTTTTTTAACTATTACTTGCTTCATAAATGACCTGTGATAGCAATGTGTTACACTGGGACAAAGAAAACAAAATCACCAGATTTTAGCACTTCTATTTAGCATATTACTTTGATCTGTCGTTCATTTAACTCAGCAATTCACATATTAAACAAATAAAATAAAATGCTTACTTATATAATCTTAAAGTTGTCAATTTTATGCTTATAATTTAATGACATTCTCTTACAGAAAGTTTTTGTTTAACATTTGTAAATACATTTATAAGTTTAGTTAAACTAAACATGTTAAGTCTTTCACTGTAAATATAAAACAGTAAAACTAATAATTTATATTCCCTATTGTGAAAAATGGTTTAGCTTAAAATATAAATGCAAACTAAAATATACATGCAAACTTTACATATGTTTTGAGGCTTAAAGTCCAGTACAAATCATTCATTTAAAGCTTAAATCCCTTGTTTTGCAAAATGAAAGTCCTGCCTGCAATCAGAGAATAAAAGTCACGTTTTTAAGCGTTTTAATTTTAGCAGCAGTTTTACTGGTATTTAGCTCACTCTGTCTCTTGAAGAATATACTGTTTCAATCCATTTCTTCGGTATTATTAAGGATTTTACTTTTGTTGACAAAAGTGGTTGCTTCTTCCAGTGTGTGAAATATTTTAGTTCCTTCAAAAAGAACTAATTTGATCTTTGCAGGAAACACCATATTGGCTTTAATATTGTTCTTTTTAAGTTCCTTGACCAACAGTAAATAGAATTTTCTTTTACTCATTAGTTTACCAGAATAATCATTGTCAAATCTGACAACATGCTCACCTATTTTAATAGGTCAGCTGGACCATGTTGTTTTTAGTATCTGATCTTTTTTTCTAAGCTAGCCATAAACTTTACTGTAATAGAATCTGGTGGTGAGTTTTCCTTCTTTAAAGATGCTCTCAGGGATCTGTGTGCCCTTTGAGTTCCAAATGATACAACTTTGGGTAGATTTAATGTGCTATGTAGCCAGGTTGTTAAGTCTTTCGGCTTTTCCCGGTTAGGGGTCGCCACAGCGGAACTCCGGTCCGATAATGATTGGCAGTAGATTTTTACGTGCTGGCTTGCTTGGCCTAACACACAACTTTCAATGAAGGAATGTCCATTCACGCATGTCGACACACAGAAGACACTCTAACTGAGAATCAAACGTGCAATGTCTAACTGTGAGGCGACAACGCTACCGCAGCACAGCTTATTTTATTGTTTCCCTTTTATTGTTTCCCTCATGCTTTTCAGATATGCCATAAACTCCGATGTTATTTCATCTTTGTCTGTTTTCTAAATCATCAGCTTTATCTATGAGCCAATTATTTAATTAAAAAAAAAAATCCGTCTGAGACTCTCCTTCACTTGTTCTCCCTTCATGGTCATTTAACATTTCTTCCATACTCCTGATTTGTGCACTTTTCTATTTTATAAGAATTTCTAAATGTTGCATTTTCATTCTGGTCTCTTCTTTGAAATTTTCCATTTTGGTATCCAGTTTGTCCATTTTAAGTAATATATCCTGCATACTAGACGTTATTGACTGGGCATATTTTTTAATACAAGAATCCTAAGTACCATTTCTTGAGTGGCTCATATTGGAAGTCTCTTCTCTCTTAACCAAGCAGTTGAAATTCTGACAAAGAAAATACAGCTTTTTGAAGAACTTGAAACTGTTGGTGAATAAAATTAGCTAGCAAGTATCTACAAATTTTAATTCTTTGATTATATTTTGTGTCAGTGAAAAGTTTTCAGTCGCAGAGCTTTCACAATTTGATTCTCTCAGTTAGTCATCTTGGTCATGCCCCTTTCCAGTAAATTTCTGATTATGTTTTTTGCAAGAGTTTGCATTTTATTTGTTTGCTCACAATATTTACGCATATACACTAAAGACAGTACCATCATGTATGCATTTCAATACCACTGTGTATCTGCACATGCATTTTTCTACAGTAATAACAACAAGATTTGAAAATTCCATTAGGAATTGGTAAAAATGTACATAATGAAACTACTACCTACATGCGTCTTTGTTATACTGAGTACTGCATTAAATGAGGATGTACATTAAGATTGTTTAATATTTGAAGAATGAAATATAAATGATTATATCTAGTAATTGTACGATAATACATCTGTAGGTAGTTCGTAACTGGAGGAGCCATTATAAACCTTAGATAAATGCTTGTTAAATATGTTTTTGTTCTGTTTATTATACTTATTTTTTAATTTTAAATAATACAAAATTATTTCAGGGAAATTTGTGTTTCTCTTCCACTTTTGATAAAGAAGTAAAGCAGAATATAAATATTAACCTTGTAGAACTCGTAAATGGGCAGCAGGGTGGTATACAAGTTTGCAGTGCTGTTTATCACCACCTGGTTCACCAGTATGGTTCTTAGTTTGAGTGCATTTTGCATGGGGTATGCATGTTCTTCTTGTATACATTTTGATTTTGTTGGGCTCAGTGATTTCATCCTTCATTGCAAAGATGCATTATAGATGCATTGGTGATCCTTAGGAGTGAGTGCATTGTGATACTGTGTGTGTGTGTGTGTGTGTGTGTGTGTGTGTGTGTGTGTGTGTGTGTGTGTGTGTGTGTCCTTATCAGCACTAGTTCCACTCTCATGTACCCAGTGAGTACCAGCATAGTCTGTAGTTCTCTTGTATTCCCTTGTAGCTTATCTGAGAATAGATGAATGAATGAAAGAAGGAATGAACAGTTAAGGCCAACAACCTCTATGCTGATCCCTACTCTACAAGATGCAGTTTTGATAATAATCGAAGAAGATATACTTTGTGCAGCTTGTTCTTTATCAAATAAAATGCATGGTTTTGCTGTTCCATCTAATAGAAAATGATAGAAGTTATGTATTGTTTATGACATTATAGGTAAGATATTTTTGCTGAACTTTCCAATCAAATTTTCAGTATAGCTGTCTCAGTTTTTGAAATGTTCATATTTTCATGTAAATGCTCTGATCCTATTTTAACAGAGATATGAGCTGCCACACAACTTCGGATGTCTGATTGAGATAGCATTTATTCTGCCTTTCCTAGGCGTGACATTTTCACTGTTGCCTCATCCATATTTTTACCACACCATTTTCTTTGAAGCTATACATCTTTCTTGTTTCTTCTCACATAAACCTCCAAGGTGGCACTTGTTTATAAACTGTTAATACCATCATCAGTTGGTAGTGGCATCTGTTTGACTAAAGTATCTTTCACTCTTAAATACATATGTGAGTGGATAATTACTATTTCAAAATCCATGTTCAAAGCTTGCTTGATAGTGTCACTGCAATAAAATTATTGACACATGCTGTCAGATTTTAGAGCATTTGACAAAAATGTATAGTACGGTTTTGTTTTCAAGAGCAAAATTCCATCAAATAGCACTGCTTTGTTGTTGATAAAAAATCCAATAATTATACTAATTCTTTGGACAATGCACTTGTTCTTTAGTTTCTATTAGTATTTTGGGACCTCTGTTTATTTGTAGGCCACTAATGTCCCCTGTTGACCATTCCTGCCCATTTGTTTATTCATTTATTCATTCTGGTAAGCACTAAGGACAGAAGACTGATGCCTTCTCAATAACGGCAGGTATTTTTAGGATATCCTACCTACTCTAACACCTATCCTACCTACTCTTAACACCACCCTCTTGAGACCCTCCTTTGCTGACACAGAGTGCAGGCTTCCATGTGCTCAAACCTGTTATGCAGCAGATTGTGATTGTTCTAAGTCCAAACCATTCACAAAAACAGTTCTATGAGCAAGAGCGACAGCAGTTATCTGTGCTTAAACATGTGCCCTCACATGAGTTACATGATACCCTGATTCTATGCCAGTAGAATGTTAATTTCAGGCATTTCAAGAGTTTTCAGGAATAGTACTAATATTATCATAGTATTTACCAAATCCTGAAGAATTTTATATTTCTGAGATAAACAAACAGTGAATATTCAAAGTTGATAGTATGTGAAAGTTAACATAATGATCTTCCCCCACCCTCTTTCTGGACAGGGTAAGTAGAATTGCTTTAATAGACAATGATAGTGATGTTTTTTCTAGTGAACTCTAATCAACTTTAAACTGAACTAAAGTTAAATGGGCCAATGTCTGAGAATGAAAATCATGAATTCAACTTCAGTATGCACCATTTATTAGCTACTCCAGTGGCATAGAGGAATAAAACCCTGATTTGACCCAGAGAACCTGTGGTTGATTAGTGGCTCTAGTGACTGATGGAGTGGCAGGGAAGGGATGGGTGGTTATATGAGTACTCCTCATGGCAATCCCTGGTGGTGACTAGTGACATCACATTAGGGGGCCTTGTTCAAAGAAGGGATGTGGGGTGGGACAGGCTCAGCTACTGTGGAGATAGAGGAATACAGCACATGCCCACCCCTTGGATACGACCACAAAGGCCACAATGGGAAATATAAAGGAAAAGTACAACATAAACAAATTATTGATGACCCTAAAAAGTCCTATAGAGAATTGAGAAACAAGGTAAAAGGAATTTGAAGACTACTCAAAAAAGAAGAAATGGATACATTTTGGAGAAATATCTATGAAAATCATTTGGAACATAACGAAAATGCAAAAATTGATAGAAGAAGTAAAAGAAAGAATAAGAAGTTCAAAGGTACAGGATATGAAATGAGATTAAGTAACAGACAGAGAAATTGAGATAAAGTTAAGAAAAGCCTCCAGCTGGAAAACCCCAAGCCCAGATGCAGTACCTAACTTCTGGCTTAAAGTATTAAGCCAGTATCTTTACACAAAGATTTAGCCATGAGTATTTACATTTTCATTTATTTAGAAAATATATATTTAATATATATTTGAAAGAAAGATACAATTGTAAAACAACAGGTTTAGTATACATTGCTACTTGTTCATGTTGTGCCAGTTTTTATGTTGGCATGACCACACACATTGTAGAAAAGTAAATAAAAGAACATTTATATAGCTTTAAGGTGAAGAAATGAAAAAATGCCTTAAATAAACATCCAGCAAGTTGTTCTCACTACAAAACATTTTTGTTTACAGTTATAGAATGTGGCCCAGTTGATTTAAGGGGAGGGAGCCTTAAAATAAGTTAGAAACAATAGAAGCAAAATGGCACATGAAGGTATGTGCTTATAAGGCTCTGGTTTAAATGAAAATATAAATATGTAATTTATTTTTAAGAAATAAAAGGTTAAAAGTCCAGAAACGATTATATATAAAAGGGTTTTAAGGTTAATGTGTTTTATTAAGTTTTATTATGTTATTGTTTTCGTGCAAGTAAATTAAAGATTTTATAGTTAAAGAATATGTCATTTGCCAAGTTAAATGTTTTTTTTTATAATTGGTGTAAATTAGTTAATTAGATAATGAATCAATGATTTATAGTATATAAAAAGATTTGTAGTGGTTTGAATGATATTCTGATGAAGTCAGTAGACGAAAGCGTAATAAACTATTTTGTGAAGTATATCATTGTTTCTACAGAGGCAACATTGGTGGTTTGTTTTTGGTTTATTAGACAAGTTTTTATCCACATTGTATGTTTGTGGTTTAATTGATATAAGAATAACATTTGGTGGTGATATTTGTACAAAAGCAACCTTTAAAGCAGGAAAATTGCAGCATCAAGAAAACATCATTTTGGGAAAATAATGTGATATAAAAGAACTTGAACAAGAGGCAGTTTATAAATATTTGTGAATTGATGAAGGATCAACAATAAAACATGAACAAATGTGAATAAAACTTAGTAAGGAATATTTTGGAAGACTTAAATTAATCTTGCAAACAGTATTGACATCTAGGAAAAAAATTCAATCTATAAACTAATTTGTTGTTTCTGTCCTAACTTACAGTTTTGGAGTGATTAGCCTCAAAGCATGATGGATAGATTAGACAGGAAAACAACAAGAAGGATGCTTCATGCTCACCAAATGATTTATAAAAATCAGTGCATTCCAAGATTATATAGTCCCCATTCTGAAGGAGGGATGGGCTTCCATGAAATTGATTACATGTATATATCTGCAACTGTGGGACTGCACACATAACTGCTGACCTCACAAGACCTGAATGTAGTGAAAATTATAAAACATGAGCAGAATGAATTTGAGATGACTTCCCTGGTTAGTCTAGCAAAAGCATACTGGCGTCAAGCAGAAACAGAAATCAAACCTGCAGTAGATAAAAATCAGGCAGCAACTGAATGTGCCAAAAAACAAAAGAACGAATAAAGGATCATATGAGAAGGCAAGAAATGTGGAAAATGCATAAGTATAGTTGCAAGTATAGAAAACTTCTGGAAGAACCTCATGTTCATCAGGATCGAATGGAGAAATGGCTAAGGAGATTTGAATTCAAACTAAAAGATGAAAGGTTAATATTGCTGGTCCAAGATAGTGGGCTACATACAAGTTGGTTTACAAAGTCCATTGAACATGTGGGAGAAACAGACAAATGTAGGTTTTGTAAAACAGAATTGGAAACAGTCGAACACCTTTTTGGTGGTTGTGACACACTAATGGCAGAAAGACTGTATACTGAAAGGCACTACAATGTGGCAATACTGTTGCACTGGGGATTGTGCAAACATTATGGTACTGAAGTGGCTAAAATTACTGGAAACATGAACCACAAAGCATCATAGAAAATGATGCAGTCTACATCACATGGGATCACCCATTACCAACAGTTAAAAAGACAGATGCGAGCAAACCAGATATAGTGGTCCTTGAAAAGAAGACAAAAGTAGCATTGATCATTGAAATTGCTACACCCAGTGACTACAGTGTCTTGCATACAGAGAGAGACAAAGTCATAAAATATCAGGATTTGCAGGCAGAAACAAGAGCAGCGTGGAGGAAAGATACCCAGACAGTTCAAATAGTAGTAGGAGCAAGGGGTCTTGTAAAAAAAGAATCTACAATTCTGTTTAAATATGTTACCAATACGTGTAACTCCATACAAACTGTAGATGGAGTCATTACTGGACACATTGTGGATGCTATGAAGAGCACTTTTGGCTGACATTAAAGATTGAAACAATACTAATTTCATGAACTTTAAACATATTTTGGACTTAAGAATGGGGTCCATTCCTGTCATGGCATTAGAAACCCAAAAGAATTGTAGAAATTAAAAAAGAGGGAATGGGGAATAATAGAGTAGGCCTAAAATTTAAGAAAAAAAAACTGGCTAATGGTAGCTTCCAAAACCCCCAAGGAGTCCTTAGTTTCTGTGAACTGCCCCAGCTATGTCAGAGTCTGGGTGGCATGGAGAAGCTGGCATGCATGCCCCAGACATGGAACACTAGTTAGGAAGGCTGTAGGATGATGCATGGAAAAAAAGTGCTAAAAACATACTTTTTTAATCTAGTTTGGATATTCTGCAGGCCTGTTTCTCACTGCCTTGTAGAAACTGACTGATTGCCTGAAGGATTGGATTGTAATTGAAGAACTGGATTGTATCTGCTCAACTTAAGTGCTGCCACTAATCCAATAATTATACATAAATCTGGCTAAGGAAGGTACTGTTGTCCTTGATCTTAATATTTTTAAGTATTTGTACATATTTTTTAACCTGTCCTATCTGTAGGCTGTTAAACACAATCTAAATACGAGTATGTTCTAAATCCAGAATGATCAGAACTGCTGTATGACTCATGACTAGCAGTTTCCCACTGGGGTTCTTTAAGGTATTTGTCATTATACAAATTCCTTTTCTAGAAATTTCTATGCACATAAAGTTTCAGACAAAGATGTCTTATAATAAGCTCTAGAAAGATCAAGGGGTGTTTTCCTTATTTCTTTGGAAGTACAAATCATTAAATCAGTTCTTTTGAAAATAAAGCCAACAGACAATTAAGCTATATTAGGTAGGGTTTCCTAAAAGTAGCCTCCTACTACTGTGAATACATCTATCTGTTTATCTATCTATCTATTAATTAATTTATTTATTTTTTGCATATGATTACTGGAAAAGTCTGACTGGGCAGATGTCCATTTTCAGTGGTGGCCCAGGGTGAAAAGTTCCACTTACAATAAAATGACTATATATACATTACAGAAAATGTAGTTCCATTGAGAAAAAAATTCCACACACAATAAAAAAGAGTAAAATGACTGTACATACATTAAGGTAAATAGAATTAACTTGAGAAAAGCTCCCACATACAAAAAATTCAGACTATGTACATTACAGCAGATAGAATTACATCATACAGCAGTGTTGGACATTATTAGGTTACATAATTAGCGAAGTTTGAACAATATTTACAAAGAATAGTAGATATTCTTTTGGGAGAATATTAGAGATGAAACAGATACTTGTGCCATATAGAAGGGGTGGGAGATATTATTATCCTGGCCCATTGCATGTGCACAGCCAGGTGTTTGAAAAGTGAGATTTGAGTAACTTTTTAAAGTTGGAGAGATTTTCTACTGATCTGTTAGATTTTGGTAGTGGATTCCACACTTTTGCAATGTGACTGCAGTAAACTGAATCTCCTGCAGTATTTCTAGTTTTAGTAACTGTAAGTAGGGTTTTATTGGTAGAACAGAGTGAGTGGTTGTTGGTATAGGGTGTTGTTATATTTTGAATGGCTGGCATCTTATCAGGGTGGTGAACTATTTTGTGAGCCAATATCAGTTGGTTTTTAGCCAGTGTGTGGGAAAGTTCTAACCAGGAAAGTTATTTTAGTGAGCGACAATGGTGAGTCCTATATTTTAAGTCAGTTGTAAATTTTGATATTTTGTTATAACTTGATTCAAGCTTTTCTAGATCTATTTTCCCTAGGTTAATGAGTATGGGAGAGGTGTAGAGAAGATGGGCTCTAGCAATGGATATTCTAGTACTATTAGTTAGGAATTGTTTATTTCTATAAAGGGATCCAAGTTTTTTGTGTACCTTTTTGACAGTTTGTTCTATATGCTGATCAAATCTAATATTGTTATCAGTTACTACTCCCAGAAGTTTAAATTGTGTGTCTTGTATAATTATTGTGTTATCAGAAGCACTAATGGTAAAGGAAGCTCTAGTCAGTTGGATGATCATAAATTTGGTTTTATTAGAATTTTAAATGAGTCGAGTGTCAGTGAGCCAAGTTTCAGTAGCAGTAAAGGACCTTTCTGTAGTGAACTGGAGCTTGTGTATGTTGGGGGCAGTGCATATAAATGTCGAATCGTCTGCATATTGGATTAAGGTGGCTATTAGAAGTAAATGTACTAAGGTTATTGGTAAATAGACTAAATAGAAGGGCACCTATTATGGATTCTCATGGTACTCCTAATATAACAGGGAGGAGAGAGAGATAGTTTTTGCAACCATTTCATAGCTTGTTGATGACCTGTTAAGTAGCTTTGGAACCAGTTGATGGCAGAGGGTCTGAGGTTTAGGTCAGTGAGAGTGGACAGTAGTTTGGCATGAGATACCATATAGGAGCCTTTAGACATATTTAGGAAGATTGTTGAGCCAATGTTTTTTTATGTTTCTGTGGTGATTGATAACAGTGAATTTCAAGAGGGCAGTTGTGGTGCTATGATTTTGTTTAAATCCATACTGAGATATAGTTCGTAGGTTACTAGTTGTAAGGTAGTGAAGAAGTTGTAAGTGAATACATTTTTCCAGGATTTTAGATAGTGGGGATAGGATAGTGATGGGTTGAAAATTTGAAAGTTCAGTTGAGGTTCCCCCTTTGTGTATGGGGTTTATATATGGTATTTTCCAAATCTGTGGTACATATTGTTCAGGAATGGAGCATTTGATGAGAATAAAAACAGGGTAAGTGATTGCATCTGCTGCTGTTTTGAGGAAGTTGGCTGGTAGTTTGTTGACTGCAGTTTTTGTTGGCTTTAGTTTTTTAAGTATTTTTTGGATAGTAGAAAGAAGGATGGGTTGGAAGGAGACGGTATTATGTTTGTTGCTGGTTGTAGTGGGCTTAAAGGTTTGACAAGGGAGGCTTTTTTGAGAGTTTTAGAATACTTTCAGTAAAGTATTTATTGAATTGTTCAGCTGTGCCACTAAGATTATTAGGGGTGGATGCAGGCAGGTTTGCTGTTTGTCCTGTTTTAAGTAATTTGTTAACTGCTGATCAAAATTTTTAGGGTTTTTTGATGTTTTTGTTGCAGGGTGGTATAATGTGTTCTTTTATCTTGTTTTATTTGGGATTTTGCTTTGTTCCTGAGTTGTTGAATTTCAAGGTGGTTTGAGTAAGATTCGTTAGTGTACTACAGGTTCCAGGCTTTGTCTCTTAGATTTAGGAAGGTTTTTGTTTCTTTGGAGAGCCATGGAGTATAATTTGTTTTTGTCCAAATTTGCCTAGTTGTTGTGATGTTATTAAGAATTCTAAGCAAAATTTTGTTGAAGTATTCCACAATTGAATCTAGAGGCAGATTCTTAAGTGGAGTCCATGTACAGTGTTTCAGGTTTTATATAAGTGCATTGGAATTAAAGTTTTTCATATTTCAGATTTGGAGGTACTTAAGTTGTTTGGGTGGATTTAGATGTTTCCTGATTAGGTAGGTTGGCATATGATCACCAAGTCTGTCAGTCAGACAGCAAAAGTGTAGGGATTGTGATGGTTTGTTAGTAAGTATCCAGTTGAGGAGAGTATTCTTTTTTGATATTTTTTTTGTCTATTCTGTAGGGGGGTTGGATTACTTGTGAGAAGTCTTTGAGGTTAATATAGTTTGTCGGTGGGTGTTTGGAAATTGAACAAGTACTAATCTATATTGAAGTTCGCCATGATGATGGTTTCTTGAGAAATTATATTAGATATCCGACTAAGGATGTTCTATACGGTGGTGAGGTTATTACCTGGTGGACTATAGCAAGCTATGATTACTAGCTGTTAACATTAACTTGAAGTTTGGATACGAGTATTTCTGCATTGTCAGAGTTTGCTGGAGATATGTTTACTGGTTGCAATGTCAGGATATTTTTGTACAGCATAGCTGTACAGTACAGTATGCAATGTGAGGATTTTTTTGTACAGTATAGCTACTCCTCCTCCTCTTTTACCTATAATATCAGCCATAAGAATATTGTAGCCTGGGGGGATGATTTCATTGTCTTTTATGTATGGTTTGTGCCATGTTTCGATTAGTATGGCAATGTCTGGAGTGCAGACTTAGAGGGTGGCATATAGTTTGTTACCTTTGTTGACTATACTTCTAAGATTTAGGTTAATAAATAGTAAGGCAGATGCTGACTGAGAATGGTTGGGTGTAAGCTGAAGTGAGGGCTATGTTTCTCTGTTTGGGAGGAAATATTTGAAGGGCCAGGGTTGGGATGTACATTGCTACTTAGCATTAGTTTGGAAGCTATTTTAAGTTGTGTGCTTAGGTATTTCAGAGTTTGTTTCTATGACCTGCCCTTAGCTTTCAGCATGACAAAGAAAAGAAGGGGCACTATAGATTTAGAGGCTGGAAGAGGTTTCCTGTATGAAAGAATGAGCTACACATTTTCAAGGATCATTTTGGCAATGCCTATAGATTAAGTAAAATGCTACTCAAAAAAGTGAACACTAAAAAATTGCACCTCTGTGTCTCTAATTTGAGAAGCTTTACCACTATACCCCTTTACTTATATGTACTAAGTGGCTCTACACTAGTGGGGGAAAAGGAGAAACTACCAATTACAGGGCACAAGTCTTGCACAAAAGCAGTCTCACTGCACTTTTATTTATTTGTTTAATTATTTATTCATTTGTTCGTTCTTTCATTCACTCATTAATTTATCCATCCGTTGTTGATATTGTTAGTCCCACTAGGCTGGTATCCTCTTTTCTGGTGAGACCTGAGGTAGTATTTATACTACTAGGGGAAATGTAGCTATGGCACTGGGGAACTTCCTCTACTCTTTTCATGTACGTGGATGCTGTTTTTGGTGGCACTTCCTGTCTTTCTGTCCAGGCACGAAGGTAGCTCAGAGAAGGAGGAAAGGAATGGAGGAGGAGGCTGTTGGAGAGTGTTGTAGTGTTATGGAGAGAAATTTTAAAATGGAGAAGGAAATTGTAGCAGATCAGAAGTAACATTTGAGAAGGTGCAGGCAGTTGAGAATATAGATGAAGAAGAGAAAGCAGTTGAGCTTTCACAAGAAACAGCTGAGAGGGTGTTTGATTTGGAAGGGATTTTTCAATCTCTTCAGAGAGGAAGTATGAGAGCAGCAATGCATGGTTGCAACCCTCCAGTTGGGAGGGTTGCAGGATGATGTATTATAGAATTTGGTCAATGAAAATGAGCCAGAAAATGACAAGGATGTGTCCTGTGGGTATTTAATGGAGAAAATTCAGCAGGTGGAAGAAATCATCATGAAATACAAATTGTATGCAGAAATGGTGAAGTTGAGAACTGAAAAAAAGAAGGAAGAAGATGTAGTTTAAAAAAAAAAGTGGATTTTTTATTGTACGTATGGAAAATAAAGAGGATTCTGATCTGGACGGATATAAGGTATGGGATGAGATAATTTCACCATTGGGAATTAAAACAATTGAGGTAAGAGCTTTGATTAATATTAAAAAAGACACTTTTTGTGACATTATATTTGAGACTGGTCAAATAATGGAGAAATTTTTAGAAGAATATGAAAAGAAAAAAAAATTCTACCATGGAGTTTGTATGTATTGAACGCATCTTATAGAGAGACAAACAAATTATATACAGTTCAGGACTGAAGTATATACAGAGAGACTTTAAAATGACATTGATTAATGTTATGTAAAAATGTATTAGATGTGTCAAAAGTATATTGTAATAGAGGTTTATGGACTGGGGCATGGGATTGTAATGCCATTTTGATGAGAATGTTGTACATTTGTCAAATGTTACAACCTTTGAAAAAAATAGAAGCATGCTTATATATTGGGCTCAGCTTAAAAATGTTTGTGTGTGATAACAGAGATAATTTAATTGGTAATTGTAAAAAAAGAAAAGGTTTTTCATGTGGAAAAATTGGACACAATGCAAAGGATTGTGAAGTGAGATGTTACACATGTAAGAAAAAGGGTCATCTATGGGGGAATGTGAAGAAAAAGGGGAAGAGTGACAGAGAGAGACTGATGTTCTGAAAGAATTAACAGAAAAAGACCAAAAGGATGTAGCTGGCCAAAAAAGACAGAAGTAATGGGAATACAAATAGAGACCATGAATAATGAACTAGTCTTACAAAAAGTGAGTATGCAGAGAGAATATAATAAGGAAAAATGGAAAAGGAAGAATCAGGTTTGAGCGACAGGAATGATATTAAATGGGGTATAGCAAATCAAAAAAAAAAAAAAGAAATCAATTGGTAAAAGAGTATGAGAGAGGAAAAGGAGAAATATAAAATAATTAAAAAAGAAAAAAGGGAAAGGCAAAAAAGATATTATTTCATTCTAAATCACATGTAAAGTTCTAGCATTTAATGTGAATAGTTTTAAAAAGTTGGAGAGAAGAATAGATAGTTTGGAGTGGTGTAAAAGCAAAATAATGATGTTATCATATTAAAAGACATTACATTTGATTTCTTTCTCAGATAAAAGACTTTAGACTGAAGTGTGGTGGAGTAAAAACATGATATGGAATTTTAGTAGGGAGACATGTTCTGTAATACTTATATAAAGATACAATCAAAGTGTTAGAAATTATGTTGGTTGTAACCGGGAGAGTTACTGTTATTGATATAAGAAGGATGGACCATATTATTAGAATTACTGCAGTATATGCATATGTAAAAAAAAAAAACGAGAGAAGAGATGTTTAAAAATATAATGCAACATGTGAAGGTATGGAGATGATTTTTGCAGGGAACTTGTAACTTTAGACAACAGAAAAAAAGGCTTATGATTTTAATTTGTTATGGGACATTAGAAAATATGGACAGCTAAAAATTTGGAGTTCAGAAAATTGGATGTATAGAACAGGTGCTAAAACAACTGAAATAGATATTTTTTTTAGTGTCAGAGAGCTTAGTTATAGTAAAACAAGGAATGATAGTGACATGATTTTTAGACCATAGGGCAATTTGGATTATCATAAAAGGAAATGCTGAGTATATAAGAATAGGACAAGGTTAAAAAAGAAAAAAACAGAGTGAACCGGGATATTACCAGAGAGGATGTTATGAGATTATGGAAAGGGCATGAAGAGATGAGAGAAATTTTATAAAGATCTGTCAGAATGGTGGTTAAATTTTAAACTAAAACATAAAAAGTATTATGTGACGATAGAGCAAAAAAAGGTATTAAATAAATGGCTGAATGAGGGTTTTAGGTATAATGAGTTATGTAGTGGTATTAGATTTATATGTAAAAAAGTTGAGAAATTAGACATAAAGAATTGGATGCCAATTGTTTTAAATAATACACACTATTAAGAGTTTTATGACAAATTATAAAAAAAGAATGGAAGAGAAATTGGGTAAGGGTATAAATGAAAAATGTGTTTGGTATCAAATGTAGAAGGGTTCAAGATTTAGTATTAATAATTAGAGAGATAGTCAAAGATAAATTATTTAAAAATGTTAAGGTGAAATTAAAGGTAGGAGATTTAAGTAAAGCCTTTGATTCAATTTAGCATGCAATATTATGGGATATATTTGATACAACTAAGTAAGAAGTTTAAAAAATGTTTGCATGTCATCTTACAAGTTTAATATAGTGAAGGTTATGATAAATGGATGGTTAAGTCAGGGAATACAGTTAGAGAAAGTTATAAGACAGGGATGTCCAATGAGTGGAATATTATTTGTTCTATTAATGATTGTAATATCCATATTTGTCAATCGAGAAATGAAAAAAAAATGAGTTATATTCCAAATGAAGGGGAAATGCCTATTTTGTTAAATTATTCAGGAGATATCATTATTAGTAAATATGGAGAAAGTATGAAGGCAGTCATAAAGCAAATACAAGAGATTCTTCAGGTTATTGGGTTCATATTAAATAAAGATAAAAGTTAAGGTTTAGGATTTGACGGGAGGATTGATGGAGTTAAATATAATATGGAAAAGGTTAAGATCCTTAGAATAAACTTAGAGAAACAAGAAATTATAGATTGTATATGGAAAGGAAATTATAATAAATGAAAAGTGTGTTTTAGAAGTCTTTAATGCTCACCTTTAACAAGAACATTTGTTTAATAATTTTTGTGCTGTTAGCTAAGATTATTTATTTAGCCAGTGTATTTAGCATGCTGTTAAATTTAGAGAAAGATATATGTATTATATTTTCTCTTATTTGGGATTAAGATTGAACCCTGTGAAAAGAGGAGAGCTATATGTGACAAAAAAGAGAGAGGAGGTTTGAGGCTAATAAATCCTAGAGTGTATATGGCATGATTAAACTTATGTAGAGCAATGAAATGTTTAAAAGACAATGAGGTTTCTTAATTATCAAAATATCAAGTCTGAAATATAAAACAGAGTAGTTTACCTTTTTCAGTTAAAAAACGAGGTGTTGCTGCAATAAAGAAAAGGAATATTATTATGATAAGATTATCTTGTGGAAAATAAATGCAAAAAAAGATAAAGAAAAGATTGGTATGATAAGATTATGGGAAGTATTATAGGATATATCCTTGGAAGTAATAAATATTGAAAAAAGGAATGCAATCACTGCAAGAATGGAAAAATATAAGGGATATAGAGAGTCTCAGGATTTGTTATGGAAATTGATCATACAAAAATTACCCGTGAAGGCAAATATGACATATAAGAGCATAAGACACAGAGTTTGTTTATACTGAGGTGAATTTGAAACATTTAAACATTTTTTTTAGAATGTAGAATTCTCATCCTATGTTAATCCTACCTCTTATGCGTGTAAATGTACAATGTCATGTCATTATGTTGGAGCTTTTCTCCCCGGGCCTCTACTGAAAAAGGACATGTATCCAGCTGGACTAGCCCGGTCAACAAATGTAAAGTAAAAAATAAAATAAAAATAAATGTAAAATATCTAAAATGCTATGGACAAGAACTATAGATATGAACTATGTGTTAAGATTTAAAGAATTTAAACATGGAAATAATTGAATCTGGGTATTACAGAAACAAGAATAAGAAAGAGATTGACAGACTTGATAAAAATGTTGCTATAGAATGAATTATATGGAACCAGAGAGTTAAGTAATCCTGTTTAATGAAAAATGGCACTTGGAAATGATGTTAAAAAAGTAAGGTTTTGATTGCGGACATTGGAGTGGGGGTCTGAAAAGGGTCTATATTGTATTCTCAAAAGCTGACAACGTTGAATCTGACATTGTCGACACGAGAATATGGAATGCTCAGAATCTCGAGCATGTAAACGGAAATCTCCATAAGGGGAGATTTCTATTTACTGCAATGTAGTGCAGTCTTGGAGTTGGTATATTTAAGTAGCGGGGGGTGGGGGGGTGCAGGGGGGCTTGCCCCCTGCTTAAACCCATTAGGGTACTTTTTTCTTTTTTATTGTCTTTTTTATAAGGTTGATGTTTGAAGACATCGACCATATGTTGTTCAATGTTTTCAAACATCGATCTTATAATATAGACCCTCTAAAAAGCAATAATGTGTTTTATATAATAAATCTAAGGTAAAGGGCAGATATGAGGTATGACCTGTAATTAGTGTGTGTGTGTGTGTATAGATATATAGTAAGTCAAAAAATGTATGTGTTTGGTGTGTGTGTATGTGTGTGTGTATTACCTAAGAAGCTCAGTTGTGAGTGTTCTGCCATTTTACAGTGAGCTAATCGAAGGAAGAACACTAAGCAAACTTGGAGCTATAATATATAACATTAAGTATCCTGTTTTTTGTTTATTTTGTTCTTTATTTCATTGTTGTTTATAGCACTTTGTGTACAGTGTATTTTTTCTAGCTAGTTTCACTGTGTGTGAGGTATTAACTGGAAATTGTCCACTCTTATTAAGCATCTGTCGGGTTGTTTGTTTATGATAACTTGTTGCAGTTAAACTCTTTTTTCTAGTGGCTCCTTTAGCTGTTTAAAACTTTCATTTAAAGGCTCACTGCTGCTTTTCAGCTGTGAGTAACATTTCTGCAGTTATAGTTGGTGGCTTTGCAGTTGCCCGCCCCTAGTGTAAATTTGACTTGGGACCCTCCTCCCAGTCTAGTGTCATTACCTCATTCTACCCAGTACAGGGAGAGCATTTGAGAAGGCCAATCAGTTTAGTTTCTGCTACTTCTTTCTCTCTTTCTACAAAAAAAAAAAAAAAAAAAAAAATGTATCTGCTTTTACTGTATTTGTGTTTTTTCCTACTTTATTTTGCTTTTGCGTCATCTTAAAAGTACTCAGTTGTATTTATTACTGCTTGGTGTAACTTATTCTAAGCCTTTTAGTTTAAGCACCTGGGCTTCAGACCAGTTTTACATTAAGAAGGTTTGTGGTCTGCACTGTAGTGGCAGAACAGGTAGCTTACATCCTTCTATGTTGGGAACTGCTGATTGAGGGCTCAGTGTCTGTTATTCTAAAAGTGTATTAATTCTGGTTTAAGCACTTGGGCTTGAGGACAGTTATTTTACATTAAGAGGGTTCGTGTTCTGCACTCTTGTGGGAGGAAAGGCTGGACTCTGTCCTTCTGAGCTGGGAATTTCTGGTTAAAGGCTTATAGTGCCTGCATATTTGAACTGCTTCTTATTGAAATTGGTACACCTTGTTTTCTGTAGCATAGACTAGATCCAGGCCTGCTGAATCTAGCTTTGTTTGTATAACTTGAGCACTAATCCAGGCATTCTTTAAAGTATTCAGTTGTATTTATTACTGCTGGTAGTAACTTGATTAAAGTGTAGCTATCATTTCTAAGTCTTTTGGATTAAGCACTTGGGCTTCAGACCAGTTGTTTTACATTAGGAAGGTTTGTGGCCTGCACTGTGGTGGCAGGACAGGTAGCTTACATCCTTCTAAGTTGGGAACTGCTGATTGAGAGCTCAGTGTCTATTATTCTAAAAGTGTATTAGTTCTGGTTTAAGCACTTGGGCTTCAGGTCAGTTATTGTACGTTAAGAAGGATTGCGGTCTGCACTCTTGTGGGAGGAGAGGCTGGACTCTGCCCTTCTGATCAGGGAATTTCTGGTTAAAGGCTTATAGTGCCCACATATTCCAACTGTTTCTTACTGAAATTGGTACACCTTGTTTGCTGTAGCATAGACTAGATCCAGGCCTGCTGAATCTAGCTTTGTTTGTATGCTTGTTGTTTGTTTATTTCCCTGAAACACTAATTCCACCTAAAATGCAGCCTTTAAGCACTTCTGTGGATCCCTAGTTATATCTGCATTGCTTACTGTACTTATTTCCTTGTTTCACTTGAAAGAAAGTTACTGTTTCTCATTTTTGCATTTAAGTTACCTGTAACACATTGCATTTAAGTTACCTGGCACTTGCTCACTAAAGCAATTATATAAGTCAGCTCTAAAAAATGAAAAGCACTACATCCTCACAAACTCCCCTTGAGTACCTTGTTCCCCATTGGCCCTTTTTTTCAATTATAAAGGAATTCCCAATACTATTCTAGCATGTCCAAAGGTCAGTTGTCAATCTCCTCTCCGGTCCAGCTGGTGAATCTGGGAATCTTGAGGCAATGTTACAACTGCCTCATGTACACAGACAACCATCTCCTCCTCCCAACAAATTCCAACACATGTGAGAGATGCAACCATATAGCCAAACTGGAGGCTAAGCTCTCTCAACTCAGTACTGGCGTAACCAGTCAGGAGGAGAAGAAAACCACACTCACTACAATTCCAGTCTCACATAGACCTACCATGACAACAAACCAAACACATAAACACACAAAAACATACTCGGAGACTCTAAATAAAAATCTGCCTAAGCAGCAGAGACCTCCAAAGCAGACACCCAAGCAACCGCTACCCCAAAACAAAACACGTGCAACACATAGCTCACAAAGCCAGTGTGCCAAACAGTCACAGCCCTTAAGGCTAAACAACACACCTGATAAACTTTTAATAGGTGACTCTATCGTCAGGCACACTGACGTCCCGCTCACCAGGCTGAACAAGGAGAAGGTCACGGTGAGCAGCCTGTCGGGCGCTAGGATCTGCCAATTAACACAAGCACTCAGGTCACTCCAAGGCAAGTACAAATATGACTCAGTCATTGTCCATGCTGGTGTGAATGACCTGAGATGTACCTCCCTGGACTACATGAAAAGAGACATAGAGGAGCTCTCTGAGCATGTAGCCCAGGCCAGTATGACCCTGACCTTGACTAGTATCTTACCCTCACCAAGAATGATGCCACAATATGAAGACAAGATGATCAATTTCAACAATTGGCTTAAGTGTTGGTGTCATTCAAAGGGGATCCAATGCCTGTCAGCCTGGGATGACATGCTCGACAAGCCACGATGCTTCACTAGGGACGGCTTGCACCTGTCACCCCTGGGCTTTCGGATATTGGCAAAGGCTCTTGCTACCCCCATAGTGCCTTTTTTAGGCAAGGCTCAAAAGATAAACCCACCTCCTTAGGTATCACAAGGGATAAGAAACTAAGAGTAATGCTACTCAATGCCAGAAGTCTAAACCTCAAGATGCACGCACTCGAAACTCTCCTTAGCATGGAGAACATCGATATCTGTGCAGTAACAGAAACCTGGTTCAAGGCTCCCGAGAGCACCCCAGCACTACCAGGTTATACCTCATACCATGCTTTTCGGCCCCAAAACTTGGACCAAACCACAAAAGGAGGGGGGAAGTATCAATATTCGTCAAAGTTACCCACACCTCCAGGTTGGTGGCACAGCACGAAGCATCAGAGACTATCCATGTGCAACTAACTGTGGGTAAAGCTGCCTTCCAGTTTATAGCCTGATACAGACCACCCTCCCAAACACAGGAACCCCACTCGGCCTTCCTGAGAATACTGGAAAATATGAAAGTCTCTCCAAACACCATTATATTGGGTGACTTCAACTACCCAAACATAGACTGGGAGCATTACTCTAGCTCCAACACCCTAGCCCAAAGGTTCCTAGAATTTATAAACTCAAATGCTATGGAACAACTTGTTACCACTCCCACAAGAGGGGAAAACATACTGGGCCTGATCATCACCAACATGGGGACACTATGCTCCAGACCAGAAGTGTATCCCTCACTGGTAAGATCAGACCATAAACTAATCTCACTGGATATTCACATCCCGACCCCACCCCCTGTGCAGAAAACCACAGTGAAAAACTTCTCTAAAGCAAATTTCACATGCCTCAAAACCGAGGCAAAATCCTTCAAAGCCCCCAGGCCTGTGGAAAATACGGCCCAGACCGCAGAATTCTTTATAAACGCATTCTATGAACACCTTCAGGAATGCATGGATCATGCAATCCCAAATAAAACCAAGACCCAATCCTCCAAAGGCAGACATCCTGTCTGGTGGACCCCAGCCATAAACAAACTATACAATAGAAGGAGGAAGCTACTACATGATAGAGCAAAATCCCAAAAAGGGAAGGCATCTCTGATCAGTATTAGCAAAAAACTACGAGCACTCATAAAATCGTCTAAGGCCAGCTTCGAGAGAAAAATTGCACAGGACACTAAGGATAATCACAAGGCTTTCTTTAGTTATGTTAGGAACCTGGGTGGGAATTCCCAGATATGCTCCGAATTAGTCCAAAATGACAAAAAATATACCGAGCCCACAGACATTGCCAACATCCTAGCTGACAGGTTCAGTGCAAACTTCTCCCCCCCTCCCCAGCAAAAGCGCAAATATCTATCCCAACAGAGTGCTGTCCCCCTGACAACTCAGATGCTCAGGTAAGAGCCACCCTCTCCAAAGCAAAAAACACAGCATCAATGGGACCAGATGGTGTCCCGGGCTGCGTCCTACATGAACTTCAAGAAGAGCTAAACCCAAACATAAAACTACTTTTCAGTCTTAGCCTTACTACAGGATATGTACCCAAAGAGTGGCATACAGCAACAGTGGTCCCTCTCCACAAAGGTGGTGCCTCAACGGATCCTGGAAACTATCGCCCCATAAGCATAGCTTGGTCTGCAAAGCTATGGAAAGGATCATCATGGACCTCATAAATAAAGATATTGGGGACCTACAGACACTGGATCCTACCCAGATTGGCTTTGTTAAGGGCAGATCCTGCCTCTTAAACCTGGTCAATTTCTTTGAAACAGTCACCAAGGCCATTGACGAGGGGAAGGTGGTCCACACAGCCTACCTGGACCTCGCAAAAGCCTTCGATACAATACCTCACTCGGGCATTATAGATAAGCTCACCAGCTTAAATGTAAACCCCTATGTCACTAGATGGGTTGCAAACTGGCTCAAGGACAGAACCCACATGGTTAAAATTGCTGGAGCCATGTCAGACTCCAAACCAGTTACAAGTGGCGTCCCACAAGGCTCAGTCCTGGGACCTCTCTTGTTCAGTATATATTTCTCGGTACAGGCCAACACGGAAGGACTGTGGCTGACCAAGTTCGCAGATGACTGCAAACTGGGCACCATAATCAACTCTCCAGCCGACACAAGCATCCTCCAAAAGGGCCTCATAGAAACAGACAACTGGTGCCAGAGCCATGGCCTCAAGCTAAACGCCAAAAAGTGTATAGTCATCCCCTTTGGCAAAAACAAAGTGCCCACAAATTACCACATAGGTGGTAATCCATTAAGTACAGAAGAAGTCATTAGGGACCTGGGGACCCAAGTTGATAGCAATCTCTCATTTGACAACCACGTGGCCAAAGTGGTTAGAAAAACATTTCATATAGCCCACCTAATCATGAAGGAATTCACATCTAGATCAGGGGAGGTCATTGTGCCTCTTTACTCATCCCTCATCAGGCCCATAATTGAGTACAATGCCCCTTTTGGGATGTACCTTACTAGACACCTGCAGCAACTGGAAAGACCCCAAAAGTACCTCACCAAGAGGATCAAAGGGCTCAAACAGATGCCATATGCTGCCCGGTTAAAGAAACTCCAGCTCTACTCAGTGGCATACTGCCTGCTCAGAGGCGATCTGTGCCTGACGTATAAAGCCATGTCCAACCCAGAATTAATGGACATGCTGCACCTCAGAAAATCCAAATCCCATCGAGCTACGCGCTCGAGAGACTTGAACCTCAGCACTGAAATAAATAGGACATGCTGGAGGGACAGATTCATAACCTAGAGGCTCCCTTCACTCTGGAATAAAATCCCAGTCCAGGTTAGGCAGAGTCCCATATTGACGCTCTTCAAGAGGAATCTTGAAGAGTGGATGGGAGATCGTAGGTTTACCCCGGCTATCACTTCTGTGTCACTGTTAGACAGAGGCACAGTATACTAACCTCAAAAAAGGCATAGCAAAATTAATTTAAAATGGGTGGCGAAAGCCAAACACACTCTGGCTAGGCTTATAAATGCCCTAGGGCAGATAGCCTAGTATGAACCTATGAACCTATATATATATATATATATATATATAACCTATGAACCTATATATATATATATATATATATATATATATATATATGTATGGATATATATATATATATATATATATATATATATATAAAATATAAATAAGTACAGATGTAAATAGCTGTTGATTGTATAAGTATTTATGAATTGTACAAATAAAGGACTCCTATTCATCACTGTTGTGAGTGGGACCCATTTTGCATGAGCACTCCCTGCTTCCATTACATGCCCTGAGGCAGTCTGTAGAAATAAGGAGGCAGATGGAGAAAGAAGGAAATAATGGAGTGTTGAGAGAAATGTAGGACAAAACCAATATTTTGTTTGGAGAATGTATGCAGGATTCTGAGGAGATGCTTCAAAGAAATCTTTTTGATGGAGATGAGATGACAAATGATGAAGGTATAATAAAAACCCTCCAGTCGGGAGGATTGCAGGATGATTTACATAAAGAAGTGGTGATGCAGAGTGAGCCAGAAAATGAAGGAGATGTTTCCTGGAGGAACATTACAGAGAAAATACAAGAGGAGGATGCAGAGACGATCATGAATAATAGTATTGAGATGGAAAATTGAACATATGCAGAGAAAGTAATAGAATTCAGAAGGAGAGAAGCAGAAAAGAAAAAGGCAGAAGAAAATAAAAAAAATGTAAGTACATGGTAAGGACTCAAAGTAAAGAAGACAAAGAAATGGATACATATGAAGTGTGGGAGAATTTAATAGTTCATTTGGGTGTAAAAGCACATGAAGGAAGATTGTTTATTCTTAACAAAGAGACCGTTGTGGCATTATGTTTGACACTGTTTTCTCTATGGTAAATTTTCTTGGAGAATATGAGAAAAAAAAACATGGAATCTTTATGTGATAAAAGCATTTAACAGGAAAAGAAAAGAAATTCATGTACAATTTTGAACAGAGGTGGAAAGAGAGACTTTGTAAGAACATGTGAAAACTTTATTTAAAGAAATATTGAACATTGCAAAAGTTTATGACAAAAGGGGCATATGGACTGGAAGATGGGGTTGTAATATTGTGTTAAAAATAGAAAGAGGAAAAAGTATGCATATACAAAGCATGATACATATAGACCGGTATAGAGGCATACTAAAATATTGGGGACCACCTAAGACATGTTTTTGCGTGTGTATGTGTGTGTGTGTGTGTGTATAGAAAATAAGGACATTTGATAAATAACTCTGATAAAAGAAAATGTTATATTTTTTGGGAAATGGGACATGATTCAAAAATATGTGAATTAAAATGTTTTAACTGCAACACAATTGGAGATTTATGATTGGATTGTAAAAACTAAAATAAGAGTAAGGAAAAAGAGAGAGGTCCCTCTCAGTTGATTGAGTTTTCAGAAACTTGAAACTCATAAGGTCCAGACCCTAAGCTTTTGAATGGAGATCACAATACAGTGTGGATTGGGAAATCTACCCTTTTCCTCAGTGTAGTGCAATCTTGGAGTTGATATATATAATTGTCAGGGGTATATATAATTTGCAGGGGGTGTGGGGGCATAAAAAAGATAGATTTGGTGGTTTATTGTCTTTTCTTATTGATTTTTGAGTTTTCAGAAACTAGATCTTATGGTCTTGACCGTATAAATTTTAAGTTTCTGAACACTTGATCATCTAATGTAGACCCAATGAAAAGAAAATGAACAAAGAGAATAAATTTTAGGATTAGAACTAGAAGAAAAGTTAGATGAAAAAATAATAAAGAGAGCATAGAAGGCAGCTCTGAAATATGTGATGGAGAAGACATAAATAGGGAGATAGTAAAAGAAAAAAATAGTTCTGTTGGTAAAACGGGAAAAGACAAAAAAGAAAATTTAAAGGAAGAAGTACAAAAAATATAGAAAGGAAATGGATGAAAAAGAATATATATAGCTAATGGTTGGGTGATGGCAAAATGGTTAAGGTGTTTAACTTACAGATACAAGGTACAGTTTTTGATTCTCACATTTAGGAGGACAATTGGCTAGGCTTAAAATGGCCCATTAAAGCAGCTAGCTTAGTAATTAGCTATGAACATATGAAACCATGAATCTAAGGAATAAAGTAAATGAAAATTTGAGAGTGCTCTCTGTAAATGTCAATATTGTTTTGAATGTTGCAAGGAGGATATCGGATATTGGAGTGGTGTAATACATATGATATAGATGGAATTATATTAGAAGATGCAAAATTCTTAACAAAGAAAGATTACAAACAGAGAAACTATGGATAAAAAGATAATCTGGATTTTAGGAAATGAGAAATGTTCTGGAATAGCCACATTCTGTAGAAATACAGTAAAAATATTAGAAGTAACTTTAGCAAAAATGGTAAGATTACATATTGTTGATTTAAAATGGAAAGAACAAGTATATATAATTATAATATGAGATGGTTGTACTAAGTGTAAAGAAAGAGAAAGCTTATTTCATTAGATTTTGACTATGTACAGATAAATATGAATATTATAATAGGAACATTTCATTGTGATTTAAGAGGCAAGCATAAAAAGAAAGGAAATGCAATAAGAAAAATGTTATAAGTTATATGATGTGGTAAATTAAAATATTTGGACAAAAAATCATGGACTTAAAAAAGGGGTATGAATAGAAATTGTATAGATTATTTTATAGTATCAGAAGATTTAGTTATATGAGAAGGGAAGGCAATTAAATCAGGAGTTTCTGATCTTCTTGCAATATAGGCAAAAGAATAAAAAGGACAAATGAGAAGAAGGTAAGAGTTTAGTAATATAGTTATGGAAAGATCATGTTACTATGAGAACATTTTATAAAAAAAAATCATCTGAATGGTGGATGCTATTTAAGGAAAAATATAAAAAAATGTTGTTTTTTTTACTATGGAAATATGATGAGAGAAAAGTAGAGGAAGAAAATTATAAAAGAACATATAACAATGACTTGGAAGATATAGAACATAAAGATAGAAAGTACTTTGATAAAGAAAAAGCACTATTTCAAATGAATTAAGAAAAAATACAAGAATTGTTATATAAGCAAAGAAATATTGAGTTACTTAAGCAGATTAGTAAAGGAAGATGGCAGTGTAATAAGTGAATTAAAAAATGTAAAAGGAGATATAGAAAAAACTCCGGAAAAGATTATGAATAGTGTAGTATAGTATGTAAAATAATTTTAAATGAAAAAAAGAAGGCACTAAAAGAAAGTAAAAAAAAAGTTAGAAAAGGGGATTAAGGAGTTGTGAAAAAATGTCTTTATATGAGATAGATAAAGTATTAGGATAAGAAATTATATGTTTGGATGCAGGACCAGATAGAATAGTGTATGAAGTATATGAAAATGTAAGGGACTGGCAAAAAATATTTTTAAAGATTTTAAATGAATGGTTACATGAAGGTATTAAGTATAAACAATTATCTAGAGGAAGACTTCAATTAATATGGATGAAGGAAGATAGAAGACAGTTAAAAAACTGGAGACTGATAGTACTCAATAATAATGATTACAACATCTTTATGAAAATAATACCAAAGAGATGTGAAACTAAAATGGAAAATATTATGGAAGATTATATATATATATATATATATATATATATATATATATATATATATATATATATATATGTATATATATATATATATATATATATATATATATATATATATATATATATATATATATATATATATATATATATATATATATATATATATATATATATATATATATATATATATATATAGTGGAAGGGTTGTCAAGAATTATTAAGGATGCTTAGAAAAATTGTGGATGATATGGATAGAAAAGAAGAAGCAAAAATCATGATAGGAGACTATAATCAAGCATTTGATGCAATTGGTCATGCAATCTTATGAGTAATATTGAACAAATGTAATGTAAGTGAGAAAGTTAGGAAATCATGTTTGTCAGCTTATAGCAATAATAAAGTATAAATACTTGTAAATGCATGATTAAACCAAGAGTTGCATATGAACAGTGGTATAAGACAGGTATACCTAACAATTTGTATACTCTTTGCATTAATTTTGAATATGACAGTATGTGAAATAAATTACAAAATGAAGGAAGTGGTGTATATAACATTGGGAGGGTTAAGAATTCCATTTCTGTTAACATATGCAAATGATATAATAATTGCAGGAAAAACAAAATTTGGATAAAAGAAGTAAGTTGCACAAATGAGTGTCTAGAAGTGATAGGGATGGTTTTAAATAAAAAGAAAAATAAAGGTTATGGTGACATAGTAAACCTAGAGGATATATATTTTACAGTGAATGAAATGCCTGTATTAGATATAAAATTTGTGAAAAAAGATACAAGTAGAATTCAGTGTGGTAAAAAAAACAGTAGAAAAAATAAATCAAACCTGTCTTTTCTAGAGAACATATAAATTATCATTTGGAAAAAAGGCTTATGTGATATATTCAGCACTGATGGAAAAATAGCATACTTAGCAAGTGCATTTATTTTGCCAACAGTATTTTAAAAGGAATTATTGTAGATATAATTTTCATTTATATGGAATCATAGATTAAACCCAGTAAATAGAGAAGTTTTGCATGTAAATAAAGAAGGAGGAGGTTTACGGTTACTTAACCCAGTGGTATAAGCTGCTTCGTTACATTTGTACAAAGTGTTAAAGTGGATGAATGAAAAAGTTGAGAAATTAGTAGTAAAAATTGTATGACTGTAAATATGATACATTTTGGTGTATGGTAAAAAAGCGAAAAAGAGTGTATAAATGAAGAAATAAAATGTTACCAAGAAAAAATATTTTTGTGGAAAATAAAACTTAATGATATAGAAAAAGAAGAAAAGTATGGTATAAGAATGTAATGATAAAGCATTGCTGTGTAATACCATGGGAAAATTCTAACAGATGAAAAGGTAAAGCTGAAACAATAAGAAGCAGATGGTATAATCAGAAAGCAGAATGTAAAGATTTTTATGTAGAGATTGCTAATAGATAAATTACTAGTAAAAGGAAATGTGCCATATCAAAAGAAGAGTGCTCGAATATGTTTGCATTGTCAAGAAGAAACTACCGAACATGTCTTTTTGGAATGTAAAAATAATAAAGTTATGGGGAACTATGTAGAGAATATCTTTTTGAAAGAATTAATGAAGTGGATAAAATAAACATAGATATGATTAAATAGGGATGTGATTGAATAGGCATGTTCTAAGAAAAGAAGTGAAGAAACATGTTAGAATGGCTAATAGGCTATATTATGTCATCTGGGTTATATGGAATGAGAGAATAGATGAACTTATGTTTAATGGTAAATGGATTTTAGTAGCATTATTAAGTAAAATCAGATGTTATTAGGTGTAAACTTATTGTATATCTGTATATTTGCACATTTGTAAGTATTTCTAAATATGTTGTAAATAAGAATTCTTTTTTATGTATGAATGAAGGATCCTTACTTTTTTTGAAAGATGCCCTTGGATCTTTTACATCCATCTGAGCTATCTCCATCTCAAGCAGATGGGACCTTGGTGTAATATCTCCTCTGAAGGTTTACTGAAATAAACATGACATTTAATTAAAAATGGTTAAAGGACATCCTGAACATGCTGCCCCTCCCAAAAAAATCTATTTCTGCAACTTAAAGCATAATGAAACATGCCAAAAACAGGTGTCTGTTAAAACAAAAGTTGTCACCATTTTAGACAGAAAGAAGAAAGGAAATCAGACCCAGCCAAAATAATATCACCCCCCCCCCCCCCGCCCCAAAAAAAAAAAAAAAAAAAAAACATATTCAGGCAAAAGGCTTCCATGCACAGCCAAAGGACAAGGAAGCAGCGTTTCAGATATAGGTAAATCAGCTTAAATATCTTGGAAGTATGGGATGGATAAACAATTACTGAATTATAAAGTACTATAAGTCTATTTTCACAACCATAAATTAATGGTGGCTGGTTGTGGGTAAAGAGATTGTGAGTGGTTTGTCATACACAACATGATCACAATATCTGGAATTAAGTGCAATGAGTCCATTTTAGCAGCCTAAAGTAATTACTGAAAAAGGATAAAGGTTTACACCTCATCTTATCTTTAAGAACATGGTTTATCTATCTGGCTATGATTTTTCATTGTTAGAACAAACGTGAGTGTTTAGAGCAGAAATGAGTGATTACCTAGGCCATTCAATAGAAATGGATGTTAAGTTTGAAAAATGTTGAGGAACTTCTTCTGAAGAAGAGTTCAGTTTTTGGCATGCCTCTATTATCTAATATTCTAATACTTAACAGATTATGGCAGCAGTTATAAAGTAAATGCAAAAGAGTTTGAGCTGGAATAGGTAAAATTCCTTACTGCATAACAAAATGTTATCTCCATCATATATGCCATAGTACAGCTTATAGGTTCATAGGTAAGTACTAGGCTAGTGGCCCTGGAGCCAGTGCAAGCCTAGCCCAATAGTGTTCCCAGTCATCTGGCTTACCAGACGTTAGTTCCCTGTGCCTCAATCTAGCAAAGCAATTGAAGTGATCCCCATGGTGAATTTCTTATTTCCCATCCACTCATCAAGATCTCTCTTAAAGAGTGCCAGTGAGGTGCTCTGCTTGATGTGAATGGGGAGTTTATTCCAGAGTATTGGACGTATCTGGGTTAGCAACGTATCCCTCTAGCAGGTTCTGTTTAATGTGATAAGGTTGAGGTCTTTGGAGTGAGTAGAATGGAGTGATTGAGATTTTTTCAGATGAAGCATGTCTAGCAAAACATGGCTCAGTATGTCAAGCAGAGATCGCCTCTAAGTAGGTGATATGAGATGGAGTAAAGTTTACGTTTTTTAGGTCTATCTGCATAAGGCATGTGTTTGAGTCCTAAGATCCTCTTAGTGATAAACTTCTGTGGTCTCTTCAGTTGTTGGGGGTATCTGATGAGGGATGAGTAGAGAGAGATAATGACTTATTTTTTCCTGGATGAGAAACCTTTTGTGATGAGATGTGCCATGTAGAAGGACTTCCTAACTACAGTGGAGATATGGTTGTTGAAAGAGAGGTTGCTATCTACCTGTGTCCCTAGATCCCTTATAACACCTTCAGAGTTGAGTGGGTTCCTTTCGATATGGTAGTTTGTGGGCACCGTGTTTTTCCTGAAGGGAATGATGATGTATTTTTTGTTGTTGAGCCTAAGGCCATGGTTTTTCCTCTGGTTGTTGGTCTCCCTTATGCTTTTTGTAGGATGGCCACATCAGGTTGAGAATCAATAATAGCTCCCAGTTTGCAGTTATCAACAAATTTGATTAACCAGAGTCCCTTGATGTTGGCTTGAACCAAACATGAGATGACCCAGAGCCAATCCTTGTGGGACTCCACTTGTAACTGCCCGGTGGTCAGATTTGGAGTCAGCTGCTTTCACCGTGTGGGTTCTGTCAGTGAGCCAGTTGGCAACCCATCTAGTGATGTAAGGGTTAATGCCCAGATTAGTGAGCCTATCAGTGATTCCAGAGTGTGGGATGGTGTCAAAGTCTTTGGCTGGATCGAGGTAGGCTGTGTGAACAGCCTTGCCTTCATCCACCTCTCTGGTGACAGCTTCGAAGAAGTCTATCAGATTGAGCAGACATGATCTGCCTTTCACAAACTCAAACTGCATGGGGTCCAGGGTTTGAAGGTTCCCAAATCCTTATTTATAAGATCTGTAATAATACATTTCATAGCCTTACAGATCAGGCTCATCAAGCTGATGGGGTGGTAGTTCCCAGGGAGTAGCATCGTATGACTGTAGCAGTGCGCTGTTCAGTGGGAACAAAGCCAGAACTGAGGCTGCAGTTGAACAGGACATTCCGACGTGGTGCCAGTTCTTTTTGTAAGTCATGCAAGACACAACCCGGTATATTATCTGGTCCCATGGAAGCTGTATTCTTAGCTTTGATCAGTGCAGTTTTTACTTGTACAGTCGGGATAATAGGGATTTGGTATTCTTGGGTATGTGGATGGGCCCTTTAGGGGGTGAGGGGGGAGTAAAGTTTGCACTAAAGTGGTCTGCCAAGACTTTGGCAATATCATTTGGTTCAGTATAAGTGGTGCTGTTGTGCTGTAGCTCCGAGCAAATCTGCATATTATTACGCAGATTCTTGACATAACTAAAGAAAGCCTTGTGGTTGTCCTTAGTATCTGTAGCAATTTTTCTTTTGTAACTAGCTTTGGTGGATTTGATGAGGGATCTCAGTTTTTTACTGAGATTTCTAAGGGAATTTCTCCAGTTATCGGACTTTACCCTTTTCTGTGACGGTTTTTTCCTTCTGTTGTAGAGTTTGTTAATGGCAGGGGTCCACCAGATTGACTTACTTTTTTTACAGGAGAGCATCTTGGTTTTGTTTGGTATGGCGCTATCTCTGCAATTGTGTACATGCTCATAGAGTGCCTTGTTGTATGATTCAGCAGCCATACTCCCATTCCCCATTTCTATGGATGACATGAAGTTGCCACTTCTGTCCTTAGAAGATCCAAATTAGCTTTGGAGAAGTTTTTCACTGTGCTTTCCTTTTTGGGGGGTGGCGGTGGGATTTGGATATCAATGGTGATTAACTTGTGTTTGGAACTAACCAGGGAGTGGTTTATCACAGGAGTAGAGCAGTAGTCCTCCATGTTTGTAATGACTAGGTCAATAATGTTATTTCATATATAACAACTTGAAGAACAGCAGCAAAGAAGCAATAATGTTATTCCTCCTAGTGGGGGTGAGGATTAGTTGATCCAAGGCATTGGAGCTGATAAATTCCAGGAAACGTTGGGCAAAAGAGTTGGAGCAGGAGTAGTTGTTCCAACTAATGGAGGGGTAGTTTAAGTCTCCCAGTATAAGGGTATTAGGCTGGACCTTGATGTTTGCCAGAGTGTCCGGGAGTGCAGAGTGGGAGTCCTGGGACATTGTGGGAGATCTGTAGCAGGCTACAACATGGACTGCAGTTTTGTCCAGTGATAACTGTACCTGAAGTATTTCTGATGTTGTACAACAAGTCTGGAGATGTGTGTGTCTTTTATGAAGATGGATACACCTCTGCTTTGGGGGTTTGGTCATCACATCTCTTAGGGCTTTGGTTCAGATTTGGGGCTAAAAGGTGTGATATGATTTGTAACCTGGTAGCACAGGGGTGCTCTCAGGACCCTTGAACCAGGTCTTTGTTACTGGACAGATGTCGATGTTCTCCAGTTTGAGGAGTGACTCAAGCAAGTGCATTTTGAGGTTTAGACTGCTAGCATTGAATAGCATAACCCTTGGGATGTGTTTGCTAGCAGATGTTATCATGGTGAATTTGACTTCAGGGCATTGCCTAAAAAAGGCACTATAGGGGTGACAAGGGCCTTGACCAGTATCCAGAATCCCAGGGGTGACAGATGCAGGCTGTCTCTGGCAAAGCATTGTGGCCTGTCAATCATGTCTTCCCATGCAGGCAGATACTGCATGCCCTTGCAATGACACCAGAAACTTAGCCATTTGTTAAAGTCAATCATTTTCTGCTTGTACTTTGGTATCATTCTTGGTCAAATCCAGGATGCATGTGTTAGCACTTTAGTGGATATGAGAAATTGGTCTAATAATCATAAATGATTTTGTTCATACTGAAAGCAGAATGACACTGTTTAACAAATGAGGTTAATTTAGATATTCACCATTCATGATCCGAGACAATTTGTTTTCATTTTCCTTCTCTCAAACTAGGGGAATAAATCATCTTGCAACACAAGAAGAAACATGCAAACATTCTTTGCTTTTCCCCTTTGGAACTGCAACCAAGTATAGAACTCAGTAAAAAAATGTGAACATTTTCTCTTATCCCCTTCAGATGGTAATACCTTTTGGGCATCTATTCTTGATGAATAAACTTGTGAAAAAATGAGTCTTATGATTTTGAAGGAACAAAACTCCAAATACTCCATTGTAGATTACAGAAATAGACCATTTCTACCACTATAAGGAAATAGAGTAGAACTGAGACTTTACTGAAAATTAAAATGGCGCAGCCTGAAATATCTTGGAATATTCTAAATCCCCCAACCTTACACGCACCGGAAACATTCACTGAATTACATAATACGGATATATATAAAATATGATTTAAAAAGCAAATCTGTAAAACACATTCTGCATAAACAAATTTCTCTGAAAAGAATGAGAAATTATCAAAAAAATTAAAAGAATGATACATACATTCAAAGTAGGGTGACAGCTCTCCACACCACTTTCAAATGTGTGTGTTTGGGGACCACCCAAGTCCCTTTTTAATATTCAGCTTTGAGGTTTATATTATTTGAAGTAAAGGGGGTATTTTGCTTATATTACATGGCCCTCTTACTGACAACCTGCAGAGGTGTGTAACACTGAACTTTGAAATGCTGTCCTGAATTCTATTCATAATCACCTAATTTGAAAACAGAATGGTGCACCTTTCATCGTGTGCCAGTTTTGTTTTTAAGGAGAGTGCAGCCATTTGAGGTAAAGGTGAAATAGTCAATGCATTCAGACTATCAAACGGTAATTAACCTGCTGTTTTCATTATCATTGTTTCAACACAGAGAACTCAGGTGTGACTTTAAAGTAATTAATCACAGGCCTCTTACTTCATTGATTTGATGACACCTATGTGCCTGGTTATCCTCAGAAATGTGAAACCTTGTTTGCCCCAATTATCACTTATGTTTTGTTGCATTTATGGTGATATTTTTAATTTTTATTATCAACAGTTGAAAACAGAACTGCATTTTGTCATACAAGGCTGAGGAGTTTATTTTGAAGCAACAGTGTTTCTTGCATGAACTAATTAACATAGCAAAATATAAGCAGGACCAAACTGACAGCGTTAGAAAACGTGTCTTGTTAGAACCATTGTCATTACTTGACTGTTGCTAGAGGAAAGTAGCGAAGTCTTGTTTAAGCCCTATTTACAAAACATAGCACATTATTCACCGGAGGAACACTTAAGGGCTGCTACTTACAACTGATGGCTTTGAGGAAAAATGACAATGACTTTATTAAATAAAGGGTAAAGAAATGTTATTAGTATGTACATTATTTAAATATCTTACTTTATTAAATATACTTCTTGTTAAAAAGACATCACCTTATTCAAAACTAAAAGCAGTACATAATATCATGTGTTGATAGTGTACAAGTCTGTCATTTCTTTCACTTTTCATTTCTTCAGTCATACATTAGTTGATTCAGTTTTCTAAATTATTTGTTCTGGCAAAGGTTTAGAATAATAGCAAGCTGAGCAAGATAGCTCAGACCTACCTAACCTCAGCAACACTATCTAACTCGTCCAGTATGATCACTAGAAGATCTCAGGCAACTTAAGAGGTGTGATCTCCCCCATGTGACCTAGGTCTGCTAAAGGGTGTCCTACTGGGGCATTACTGGTATACCTATACTGGGAGGCACATATGAGGTACCCAAACCACCTCATCTAACCCCTCTCTGCAAAACGTAGATATGACTGTAACCTTAACTAAGTTCCTCACCTTATCAGAGAAAGTAAGCTCAGCTACAATGTAAAGGAATTTCACCTAATCTTGTTGTATTTGTAATCTAATGCTTTCATTCACAAGGTAAAGGTGACGGTCATAACTGAGGATGGAGACACAGACCCTGCAGGTAAGTAGAGCTGTGTCCTGTGACTCAGCTCTTGCTTCAACCCATATTCTGGTACAATGCCTGAAGTACTGCAGGCACTGCACCCATCCATTGGTCAGTCTTTCACTTTCTCTACCTTCATTTGTCAACAGAAGTTGTTATAACTGCTGTCCTAAATTCATGTGTACCACTAAGCTGTTAAAATATTAAGGCTGTGCCTCTCCATGAAGAAGGAAACCTTAAGCTGCTAAAATTGTAGTATCTGGTCCCTTGTTAGAAGTAAATATACCTGTTATTCCCACTCTTCATTTAGTTGCTGTTTGTAACCTCTTTTCTAACTCCAGGCACCAGTTGACTAGCTAAGTAATACATGTGTCACTGAACCCTCTCAAGAAATAAAATCATCCGACTGACATGGAAGGCAATCCAGCTTTGTCCCATCCATAGCCAGCCTTGTAGCATTAGGTAGCACTAGTTGTTCTTGGCCAGTGTAGGAAATGCATAGTACTCACAGAAAGTGAACAAATACTTCACAGAAAAAAATGCTTTCCATGACAGTTGTGTTTTATCAACATAAAGGCAAATCTCTGACCAGTAACAAAGCTCTCTGAGCACCACACATTCCCATCCACACATTTGCATGTTGCAGCCAAACTGACATGTGTTGCAGTTGTCAAAAACTCATTTTCAAAGCATCCTATTAGTGGAGAGATCAACTTTTAGCTTAAAAGTATTTCCACTATATCACCCCTCTCTCTCTCTCTCTCTTACATAGCAAGGAGTCATCAGTCTGTGGGCCAAAGGCGTGTCATTAACACAGCCTCAGGCAGTACAAGTAGAAATTGTTCTAATAATTGGTTACTCCATTGCAGGGTATACAGAAATCATGCTCAAGGGTTGCAGAAGAACAGGTAGCAGTTACGTGCCTCTCATGGGCCATGAACCTTGATATCATTATGGCATTGCTTTCTCTTACACCATACAAATGTGACTGTGATTTTGTGGTTGTCCATGCAGACTTGAAAGATTTGATGTGCTCAACCCTGAGGAGAAGGCAGAGAGACTTGTTGGATCTGACTATGCATATTTTATATAAAGGCAAGATTCTGGTACTGAGTGGAATCCTACCTTTAGCAAGACTGATGCAAAGATACAAAAAAGATAACTGACTTCAATAATTGCATAAGTAGCTGGCTAGGTTCTAGAGGTACCCAGTATGTGTTCGCCTGGGTGAGATGGAAAATAGATCAACTTGATTCATTAGAGATGACCTTCACTCGTGTTCCACGGCTTCAGATTATTGACCAATGCCCATGATGCACCTATAATGCCTTTTCTAAACCATATTGCTGTTCTCAGTGCCAGACGCCGTTACAGTTAACTATCTGATCATGAATCACTGCTAAATCTTGAAGACATTTGTGTTTGTGTTATTACTGAGAGTTGATTTCAGTGTAAGGGTAGCACTATCTCTTAACATGAGTTCATTGCTAATCATGCCTTCAGGCTGAAGGACAATAGGCAGACATATCTATATTTCTTAGAAATACCATTGCCTCTAGTAAACCTCAGAGAAATTATAATGGAAATTAATGCACAACTCGGGAGGAGTTGGCATAATGTTTAAGGTCTTTACCTGACAGGTAAAAAGTACAGGGTTTTATTCTGATTTCTGATTATTGGCTAGGCATGTAATAATCTGAAGACTGATAGTCTAGTATTTACCTATGAACAGGATTAATTAAGAATTTATAGCCAGCTATAGAGCACCATATGTTTCCCTATTAGACTGTGATCAAAGGATAATATGATATACAAGGTAAGTTGACCAGAGGTCATCCGTGTCTAGCCAACAATCACCTCATGCTCTACCACCATAGTTCTCAAATGTATAGATTTTTGCATAATGTCCAGATTTTTGCCTCATATTGTTGGTCTGTTCCTCGTAAAATTTGTGGTTTTCTGGCAAATCATTGAGGACTACCATCACTAAATAATGGCATATATTTGAATTTCAGATTTCATATCCTTTAGAAATTTCATGCCAGCAGAAATCCTGTTATTCTAACAACTTTCTAAGTTTACAAGAGAAATATTTAAATTGATCCCTATTTTTGGGCCTTTGCCCCCCCCCCCATTATTTTAGACATTGTCCAGATTTCTTGCAATAAGAGGTTGAGAGGTATGTCTACCACCCTTTTCAAGGAAGGCAAAATGTTTAAGTTTTGGAATAAATTTAAGGGTGTCCATCTAGTTGCCCAAGCTATGTTTGAAGGATGACAAGGGAATTTCATTGCTTGACTTTAGGGGCAGCCTATGCAAGAGCAGAGAGAGGCACTGAGTGATGGATCTATCCCTCCATCTAATTCTGTTTCCTAATGAGTGATGAGATTACTTGTTCTAGTGTTGACAGTTATGTTCAACTTATTAAGAAAAAGTAGATCAAATATAGTAGTATCCTTGATAGTACTATAAGCAAGGAGCAGATCCCATCACAGGAGCCTGCATGACTCTGAGTAAAGAGACAAGGATTCCAATCTCTCCTTGTAGCAAAATGTTTTGAGGGCAGAAATAATTTTTGTTAAGAACCTCTGCCATTTATCAAGTATTTTTTTATGTCTAGTAAAATGTATGCTAAATGATGTGTTATGTTCTATATGGGTCTGACAAGGACATAGTATGAGAGAAGAATGACTTTGGAAATTAGTAGCATTCCCTAACTACAGCCACCACAATTTAATCAATGAAAAGGCAGCTATCAGTCCGTATGTCCAGGTCTCTTATCACTGACTCGCTTGATAGTGGGGTGTTATTAATGCAGTAGGTTGAAACAATTTGCTTTTTCCTAAAAGTAACGGTACTGCATTTCTTGGCACTTAATTTATACCCTTTTTCAGCACATCAGGTGTTGACTCATGTTAATTCATTTTGAACAGTACAAGTATCTTGGGATGAATTGACAATTACACCCAGCTTACAGCTATCAGGGCATTTTCTTAACCAAAGATCAGAGTTTTTAACAGTTCTGAGGTCAGAGAAGTAAATGCTGAACAAGAGGATACCAAAAACAAATCACTAGGGGATACCACTGCTCACCTTCTCTCTGACTGAGGAGGTGTCACCAACTCTGACAACGTGCGTTTTGTCCATGAGCCAGTTTGTTGGCCATTTTACCACATTTACCACATAGGTATCATATTTAATGCCATAAGTTTATTTTCAATTCTTTTATGCGGTATGATGTCAAATGCCAAAGTGAAGTCAAGATAGGCTGCATGGAGAGTGTGCCTACTGCCGACTGTCCACTTCCTTCGTTAACTTGTCAAAGAAGCTTACAAGGTTTAGCATGCATGACCTACCTTTACAAAGTTGAATTGCTGTGGGTCTATTCTGATTACATTTTTGATGTCATGATTTATGAAATCAGTAATGACATGGTCCGTGGCTTTATAGATAAGGATGATGGGTTTGTAGATTCCAGAATCTGAGGCGGGTCCACCTTAGTGGAGAGACATTACTACTGTATTGTACCCGGATTCAGTGATATAGCCTGTAGATAGGTTTAGGTTAAACTGTTTATGGAAGGGACTCAGTGAGTGCTTGTTTGACGCTGTTTATTAGGCAGCCTGGTATTTTGTTGGGACCCACTGAAGAAGTATTTTGGACTTACCTTAATGACATGATACTTGAGGATAGTGGGGGGTGTGACTTAGGGATGGTTGGATTTGGGATGATAGTTTCAGGTGAGAAGTTGGCTGCAAACTTATTTGCCAGTATATTAGCAATATCTTTCAGATTTTGAGTGGGATGACCCATTATGAAAAAGTTAGGAGCAGTGTACTGAATTATTTCTTAATTTTCTAACATAACCTTACCTCTAACCATATCCTTTGGTTGCCAGCCTGAAATTGTGCAATGCTTTAATACTTTACTGGCCTTTATACTTACCTTCAATTTGTTTGTGAGTTGTTTTTCTGTTATCCTCTTAGGTTCATGGCTCCATAGGCTTATAGGTATATACTAGGCTAATGACCACTTGGCTGTTATAAGCCTAATCATGCAACCCAAACGTATCCCACATGGTATTTTGATTCAGAGGTTATTTTAAGGGTATATATTAGCATTGTTGCCTCACAGCAAGAGGTTCTCCTGTTCGATTCTCGGCTGGAGTGCCTCCTGTGTGGAGTCTGCATGTCCTCCACATGGTCTAAAGGCCTCCAAAAGACATGCATGAATGGGCATGTCTTCGCTGAAGGTTGGGCGTCGGGCTAGCAACTCGGCACCATAAAAAAATCGACTGTCAATCATTAGCAGACTGGAGTTCCGCTGTGGCGAACCCTAACCGGGAAAAGTCTAAAAGACAACCAACATATTAGAACATGATTCAACTGCTGTCCATTAGAGACATAGATGTCAGAAAAGGGGTAAACCTGATTTCCTGCCCACTGGTTGAATTTGCACTTGAATAGCGTTAGGGATGAACTCAGTTTCATATAGTTCAGAAGCCTATTCCAGAGAATGGAGATTCTCTGAAATACATATCTGTTCATCCAACATCCCTTGTTTAAGTCGCAAGCAAAGTTTAAATCATTAGACCTAGTAGTTCCAGTTGTCTTCATTTTGCAGATCTGCAAAATGTCCATAGGAGTGGGATCAAAGGATGCCTTCTATGCCAGATGTAAATTGCCTGTCAGCAGTCTGTTCATACAGAGGATAGAAATAAGTCTTTGAGGAGATATGCATAGGACACTGCATTTACACCCTGTATTTCTTTTGTGAGGAACTTCTGTAGACATTCCTCATTACATGTGCTTGGACAGATTCAGATCAAAGGGGGCGGTATTCCATGATGGGTCTGATGAGAGCTGAATGATCTAGACTCTGTGCTCTAAATCATAAGCTGAATCACATAAAATGATTTTCTTACAACCTTTAGACACATGTTGGTTGAAAGTCTGATTATTGTCTACAGCCTCGCCAATCCCTACTTGGTCTACTTTTGGAGTTGTTTCATCAGTGAGGAAATTTCCCTGGGTATTCAGCTTTCCAAAAAGTAATATTATCCATTTCCTGGCATTAAGTATTACTTTGGCAGTAGTCATTTGTCTGTTTTAGACCTTTCTGTAGGATGTTGGTGTCATGGGGAGATTCTGTGACTGCTCCCAGTTTGCAATCATCTGCAGACTTGGTCAGCCAGATGCCTGTGACATAAACCTTGACTTCTGAGAGTCTCTGAGCCAGTGGCTATCCAGAGTGTTACATAGGGGTTTATGCGTAATTCCTTGAGTTCTTTTTACAATGTCTGAGTGGGGTAGGCAGTATACACCATTTTGCCTTCATACATTGTCTTGGTAATTTTCTCAAAGAAGGCCATCAGATTTAGAAGGCATGACATGCCCTTGATGAAATAAAACTGGGTTAGTTCCAGTGTCGGAATGTTTTCTCTGCCATCATTAATCAATTCCATGATAATTCTAATGGGTCTGTACTTCCTAGGATCTGGTAGTGGTCCACTGTTGTGCAGAGGGTTGACTGTTGCAGTCCTGTAATCCCATGGAACAAAGCCAGTTCAGAGCCTTTAGTTGAATAAAGACTTTGGTGGTGTTGATATGTCATGTTTCAGGCTGTTTAGGAGGCATCCTGGGATATTAGCACCCTCTGGGCCTTAGCACTTTTAAGACCTGCTCTCTATTGATAGTTGGAGGGGTTATGTTTGATGGTATTTTCTTGGGGGTGGGGAGTTGGGAGGTGGAGGTTGGGTAAAATTGAAGATGAATTTGTTGGTCAGTAGATTTGCTATATCTTCTGGCTCCAGTGAACATGGCTTCATAGGTTCATAGTTGGGTATTGACTATCAGCCTAAGTAAGCCTAGCCAACAAGGTTTCCTGGCTTACGTCACCCAAGAAAGTTATTTTCCTGTGCTCCTGTTGAGCAGAGCCACAGAAGTGATCCCCGGGGTGTATTTCCTATTTCCCATCCACTTATCAAGATTTTTCTTGTAGAGTGCAAATGAGGAACTTTTCTTGACATAGATAGGTAGCTTGTTTCAGAGGATGGGAAGTCTCTGGGACAGGAATCTATCCCTCCAGCAGGTCCTGTTTATTGTGGTGACAAGGTTTAGGTTGGGATTTCTTTAGGTGTAGCATGTCCAACAACTCTGGGTTTGACATATCTTTATATGTTGGGCAGAGATCACCTCGGAGTAGGCGATATGCTACAGAGTAAAGCTGGAGTTTTTTGTGATGGTCAGTGTAGGGCATCTGTTTGAGGCCAGTAATCCTCTTTGTCAGGTACTTCTGTGGCCTTTCCAGCTGCTGCAGATGTCTTGTGAAGTACATTTCAAAAGGGGCCTTGTACTCTATAATGGGTCTAATGAGTGTCTAGTAGAGGGGAACAATGACCTGTTATTTCCTGGGTGAGAACCCTTTTGTGATGAGGTGTGTCACATAGAAGGATTTCATGACTACTGTGGTGATGTGATTATCAAAGGAGAAACTACTGTCCACCTAGGTCTCAAGGTCTCTTATCACACATTTGGCATTAAGTAGACTGCTGCCTATGTGGTATTTCATGGGTACAGAATTTTTACCAAAGGGGATGACAATGCTCTTTTTGGCATTGAGCTTGAGGCCATGGCTCTGACACAAGGCATCTGTCTCAATGAGGCCCTTCTGTAGGATGTCCACATCATTTGGGAACTCTACTGTGGTTCCTAGTTTGCAGCCATCTGCAAACTTTGTTAGCCAGAGGCCTTCTGTGTTAGTCTATAATTCAGAGAAGTAGATACCAAACAGAAGAGGTCCTAGGACTGAACCCTGTGGTACTCCACTTGTCACTGGTTTGAAGTCTCAGATTTGGAGTCTGCAGCTATTACAGTGTGGGTTCTGTCAGGGAGCTAGTTGGCAACCCATCTTATGATGTTGGAATTTATACATAGTTTAGTGAGTTTAGCTGTAATTCCAGAATGGGAGATGGTGTCAAAAGCCTTGGCTAGGTCAAGATAGACTGTGTGAACCACCTTACCCTCGTCTACAGCTTTGGTGACAGCCTCAAAGAAGTCGATCACATTCAGGATGCATGATCTGCCTTTCACAAAGTTTATAGGTTACCAATGTCTTTGTTTATGAGTTCCATGATGATACATTCCATGGCCTTGCAGACCAGGCTCGTCAGGCTAATAGGGCAATAGTTCCCAGGATCAGTGGTAGTTCCCCCTTTGTGGAGTGGGATAACTGTTGCTGTGCGCCATTCAGTGGGCACAAAGCCTGACATAAGGCTATGATTGAACATGGTGCTTAGGTGAAGAGCCAGTTTATTCTGAAGTTCTTGTAAAATGCAGCCTGGGATGTTGTCTGGTCCCATGGATGCTGTGTTTTTGGCTTTAGAAAGTGCAGCTTTTATCTGCAAAGTTGTGATTACAGGGACTCTATATACTTCCTGCATAGATAGTGGGTGAGAGAGGGGTAAAGTTAGCACTGAAGCTATCTGCCAAGATGTTGGCAATATCAGTTGGTTCTGTAATTTTCATGCCGTTGTGCTGTAACTCAGATCAGATCTGGGTGTTGCCATTAAGATTCCTGACATAGCTATAGAATGCTTTGTGGTTGTCCTTAGAATCAGTGGTGATTTTGTTTTCATAGCTAGCTTTGGAAGATCTTATAAGGGATCTCAGCTTCTTACTGAGGCTGACCAGGGAGCTCCTCCACTCATGGGATTTTACTCTCTTTTGCAACAGTTTATTCTTTCTGTTGTAGAGTTTGTTTATGGCAGGGGACCACCAGATTGGCTTCCTTTTTTTGGAGGTTAGGGTATTGGTTCTGTCTGGGATAGCACAATCCATGCACTTGTGTAAGTGCTTATAGAGTGCATTTTTGTAGGATTCACCAGTCGTAACTGTATTGTCCATCTGCATAGATGTCATGAAGTTTGCCACTTCTGTCTTAAGAAGCATGAAGTTGGCTTTGGAGAAATATTTTACTGTGATTATGTTACTGGGGGGCAGGGGCGAGATGTGGATATCTGGGGTGATTAGCTTATGGTCGGATCTGACCAATGAGGAGTTGACTTCAGGTGTGGAACATCGGTCACTCATGTTGGTAATGACTAGGTCTAGGATATTGTTGCCCCTGGTGGGGGTGTGGATATGTTGATTCAGGGCATTGGAATTTATGAATTCCAGGAAGCGTTGAGCAAAGGTGTTGCTACATGCGTAGTTTTCCCAGTTAATGGTGGAGTAGTTGAAATCACCCATTATTAGGGTGTTTGGTTGAACCTTAATATTTTCCAGTATATCAAGAAAACAGGAGTGGGAATCCTGGGGCATGGAGGGGGATTTGTAGCACCCTACAATTTGGATTGCAGTTTTGCCCAGAGTTCATTGCACTTGGATAACCTTGGATGTTTTATGGTGAGCAACTAGCCTGGGGGTGTGAATATCCTCAAAGAATATGGACACACCTCCACCTTTGGTGTTCCGGTCCAGGTTAGATGGTCGAAAAATGTGGTATGAGTTGTAGCCTAGTAATGCAGGAGTACTCTCTGGAGCCTTGAACCAGGTCTCAGTCACTGCACAGATATCAATGTTCTTCATTTTAAGGAGTGCCTCGAGTGAGTGCATTTTGAGATTTAGACTTTTGGCATCGAGTAGCATTACCCTCAGTTTCTGCTTGCCTGTTCCTATTACGGTGGTGAATTTGTCATTTGAACCTTGCCTAAAAAAGGCACTATAGGGGTGCGTAGAGCCTTAGCCAGTATCTGGAATCCCAAGGGTGACAGGTGCAGGCCATCTCTGGCAAAGCATCGTGGTCTGTCGACCATGTCATCCCAGGCAGACAGATACTGGATCCGCTTAGAATGACACCAGAAGCTTAGCCAGTTGTTGAAGTCAATCATTTTGTCCTTGTACCGCGGTATCATTCTGAGCGATGGCAGGATGCTACTCAGGGTTAGGGTCATACCTGTCTGGGCTACAAGATCAGATAGCTCTTCCATGTCTCTCTTCATGTAGTCCAGGGAGGTACATCTCAAGTCGTTCACACCAACATGGACAATAACAGAGTTATATTTGTACTTGTTGTGGAGTGACCTGAGTGCGTGGGTTATGTGGCGGATCCTGGACCTGACAGGCAGCTGACAGTAACCTTCTCCTTGTTCAGCCTGGTAAGTGGGACATCAGTGTGCCTGACTATAGATTCACCTATGACTAGTGTGTTGGGTACATTGTTTTGCCTTATGAGCTGTGGTTGAGTGGCACACTGAGTCTGTGGGCTATGTGTCGTTTGGGTTGTGTTGAGGGGGGTTACTTGCATTTCTCCTTTGGAGGTCTCTGTTGCTTGACAGATTATTATTGAGAGCCTCTGAGAATGTTTTTGGGTTTCTGTGTGTGGAATGTGGTGGTATAGGTTTAGTGGGACTATGTGGTGAGTGTGGTGTGGTGCAAGTGTTTACCTTCTCCTCTTGACTGTCAAGTTCAGTCTTGATTTGTGAGAGCTTTACCTCCAGTTTGGCTAGATAAGTGCTTCTCCCACAGGTTGTAGTGTTGTGGGTGGTAGGAGGAGAGGGTTTGCTGTGTACATGAGGCAATTGCTACATTGCCCCAAGATGGCAAGATTCATCAGATAGGAGAGAACACTGGGAGCTGACCCTTGGAATGCCTGAATAAAAAAACTATTTTCCTCTAGACAAGTGAGGAAAGTGAGTTACAAGAGCTGTTTTTCTCTAAGCAAGTGAGGAAAGTAAGTACAAAAACTGTTTTCCTCTAGGTAATGAGGAAGGTTGAGTGCTGTAGTAATTTTTAGCTTATTTAGTGCTTACAGTATGTTCTGAACAAGTGCTGAGCATGATTAAGCAAATCCAAGTGCTAAAACTAAGAATCTGTATCTGGACTAGACTACTTACAGGAAAGAAACAAGTGCAAATGCAGGCTTTTAAATCAGAAAGTGGAGAGAGATGGAAAAATTGCCCAAACGGCCAATAACTACAATTTCTGGGCCAGAAACCACTCCTTATGTGGTAAATAGTTTACATAGTGCTTACCACTCCCACTGATAAGCTAGCAGGCTTCCCTCCAACACAGAAAGGCTTGGGGTGCTCAGGAGCTTACAAACAGTCCTGGATACAGCAAATCTGTATCTGGACTAGACTAGTTACAGGAAAGGAGGGAAACAAGTGCAAATGTGGGCTTTTAAATTAGAAAGTTGAGAGAAATGGAAAAAACTGCCCAAGCGGCCAGTCACTACAATTTCTGGGCCAGAACCACTCCTTATGTGGTAGATAGGTTACCTAGTGCTTACCACTCCCACTAATAAGCTAGAAGGCTTCTCTCCAACACAGAAAGACTTGGGGGGCTCAGGAGCTTACAAACAGTCCTGGATACAGCAAATATGTTTCTGGACTATACTAGTTACAGGAAGGGGGGAAACAAGTGCAAATGCGGGCTTTTAAATCAGGAAGTTGAGAGAGATGGAAAAACTGCCCTAACAGCCAATAACTACAATTTATGTGCCAGAAACCACTCCTTGTGTGGTAGATAGGTTACCTAGTGCTTACCACTACCACTGATAAGCTAGCAGACTTCCCTCCAACACAGACAGGCTTGGGGGTCTCAGAAGCTTACAAACAGTCCTTGATATAGCAAATTTAATCTGGACTAGACTAGTTACAGGAAAGGCAGGAAACAAGCTTAATTTTTTTTGTTACAGTTAAGCAGAACACAGGGAGATACTAGCATTTTTTTGTTAAGGAAAGAGAGAAAGGAGAAGCAGAAGATAATTCAAGGTTAGGAAACTAAGTTGGTTGGCCTTCTCAAATGTTCTCTCTGTATTAGGTAGAATAAGCTAATGACACTAGACTGGGAGGAATGTCCCAGATCAAATTTACAGTAGGGGCGGGCAACTGCAAAGCCACCAAGTATAACAGCAAGACACCAAACAGGGAGGGAGGGTGAGGAACAATACTACAGCTACTAGCCTACACTCTTTTAGACAGAAAACACTACAGAAGTTTTTATCACAGCAGAAAAACAGCAGTGAGCCACAAAATGAAAGTTTTTAAACAGATAAAGGAGCAAGGAGACTCTACAGAATGCTTTTAACTGCAAACAGATCAGTTATACCTTGGCAGGAATTCAGAACAAACAGGTGCTTAACAAGTGGAGAAAATTTCCAGTTAATACCTTTCACACAGTGAAACTAGCTAAAAGGCTTTACAAACAGTGTGACAGTAAAAACCTTATTTATCAGACCCTGTAAGACAGACAATTTTAGTTCAACCATGCAAATTAGTTAATAGCAATAAAATACAGTGAAAAGTATGCAGCATGCAATAAAAGTGCTATATATAAATTGCTAGAAGCAATAACTATTAAAAATAAACAAAAAAAAAAAAAAAACAGGATACTTATTGTTATATATCTCATATCAGAGTTATAGTCAATGCCCCTCCAACACTCAGCTCAGTGTGTTTAGACAGAAATCCTCTCAAAGTTAGGGCTTAAATATCAGAAGATACAACCTTAAAGAACTTTTTTAAAAAAGCTCAAAAGAACCAGTGAGTGCTTACTCCAAGCCCTAGACCATCCAACCTCCACCAGTCAGCAGCCAGTCAACACATTCCTGCCATGAAGGTAAAGAAAGGCTTCTGTTTATTCAAGATGGCCTGGGCATGTGCTCAGAACAACCACTGCAAAAACAAACAGGCCTAGAGACAGCAAATCTGAACTGGGACTATACTATAACTACTAGCCTACTCTCTTTTAGACAGTAAACGCTACAGAAATGTTTATCACAGCAGAAAAACAGCAGTGAGACACAAATTAGCTACATGTAAAATCAGTTTGGCACATTGTTGTGTTCTACCTTTGAGGCTTTGTACATAGTTATATAATGTCTTATTGTTGTCCTTGGCTTGGGAAGCTATCTTTACCTCAAAATTTGGCATTTTGTGTACTTAGTTATCCCTCCAGCTTGATGAGAGAGTGTTTATCTTTTTTTGGGTGTTGCATTTCCTAATTTTAGCTATGACTTTTTTCTTTTGCTTTACAGGCTTTTTAGTTATGGATTCCATCAATGCAGTTTGATTGATGCATTTATTTTAGGCTTACTTCTGGCAGGCACATCAGCCTCCATCAGTTATTGAAATGGTCGTGCAGATTTTCGGTGACCAATTCTGCATAGGCTGCTGGGTTATCTGGATTTGGATGGGCTTGAAAGTTTGACAGGCTATCGCTTAATAAAAGGCATTTTGCCTTGGAATAGATCCTATCTATTACCAGGTTTACTGGTGTTACAGAATTGACTATTATTTTGAAGGCGACAGCTTTGTAGTCTGACCTTATGAGAGAGGACATGACACTGGGGGAGCGAGGTGCAGCATTGTCCCATATTTGAGAGTACCAGGTCCAATATGTTTGTACCCCTTGTGGTTATATATACTATGTGGTCCATGGTGTTTGTATTTACAGAAGTCCAAGAATCTCTGCACATTCTAGTTTGGGTCCTGTAGGATTCCTAGTCTATAGAAGGGTCATTATAGTCACTCATGGGTATGGTAGTTGGTTGAATGGTGAGTGTCTCCAGAAGGTCCAAGTATGAGCTATAGGTTTTGTGGGTCATAGAGGGTGATGTATATCTTGCTACCATATGGTATGGGACTTTTTCTATGGTAATCCGGATGTGGAGAAATTCCAACACGTTGTCTTCTTTAAACAGCCTTGAGATATGCCTGCTTGTTTATTTACTTATATATTTATTTATCCATCTATCTATTGTCTTTTGTTTACTGTGGAAGTCCAACTGGGAACAGGTCCCATTTTCAGTAGAGGCCTGGGGAAAAAGCCCTACATAAAATACATATTTACAATGAATAGCAATAAAAGTTAACCCTTTTTAGCATCGCTTTGCAAGTATTATTGAGACAAATAGTAAAGATGTTTATCATATACTTTCAGGTTATGTCATTTTATATAAGTATATAGCTGGAGATACAAGAGTAGTGATAATGCACATAGGTTCAGTATATGTATATTAACATTAATGAGGTTGTATATCACTACAGCAGGAACTGAAGATAGAGAAGGAGGAAGGATATAAGCAAAAATAATCAAGAAAAATGTAAGTAGAAAAAGTTCTGATAGTGGAGAGGTTGAGCTACAGAAGATAGGTAAGATGATGAGGTGGGTAAGGAGGGAGTATTAGTAAGAAAGATTAAGGATGTAGGTTACTTGGAGGAACAGTAGTGGGGGATGAAAGAGAAGGATAAAGGGATAAGAAAGGTGAAATAATCTGGGTGATTGATAGAGAGACTAACAATCGAAGAGAAACAGAAAGGTGGGTGTAGTCTGGATGGGAACAATATTAGTATAGATCGAGTCACCTCCATCTTTATTCCCAACCTGTGCAGCTGCTGGTTTAAATTTGTGGAAGGCACTGATGCCCTGCACTGACAGAGTACTCTTCTTGGCTTAAACCATGTCTCAGTCACTCTACAGATATCTGCAGTCTCCAAGGTGATGAGAGCTTGGAGGGAGTAGAGTTTCTTGTTTACCCCCCTGGCATTGAGCAGTAGCGTCTTTAGAGTCCCTTGAGTTGATTTTACTACATTGGAAGGTTTCTCAGTTTGGCATTGCCTAAAAATGGCACTATGGGGGGGCAATGTTTTAGCTAGTATTTGAAAACCTAGAGGGGACAGGTGCAGACCATCTTTGGCAAAGTAACGTTGCTTGTTAACCATGCTCTCCCATAATGAAAAATATAGTATCCCCTTAGAATGACACCAGAAACTAAGTCAGTTATTAAAGTTAATAATCTTTTGTTGATATTGTGGCATCACCCTTGGGAAAAGGTAGAATGTGTGCACACAGATGAACACTCTGCAGTCAAATGGAAAAGAAGGTAAGAGAACATAACTGGACACAAGTTTATAGGTTCACAGGAAGTTAGTAGGCTAACAGCTGAGAGCTTTTACAAGCCTAGCCAATATAACCCATTTTTACCGAGTATATGGCCTCTAGGGCAATAAGGTTTTCTACACCTTGAGTATTTTACATATTTTACAGTTTTTTACATATTTCCTCAGTCTATAAAGGACATAGGCACCACCCAAGATGTGAATGTTCGATTCCCCATCCATCGATCCAGATTGGTCTTGAAGAGGGCCAGGGAAGTACTCTGCTTAACATGAATATGGAGTCTATTCTAAAGAAGGTGCAATCTCTGGGACACGTAACTGTCTCTCCAGCATGTTGTTTGATTCACTAAGTTTTGTATTCATGCAGATATGTAGCAACTCCATCAAGATTGGATTTGTCAGTGCCTTATAGATCAGGCATAGGGCATCCCTTAATAGTCAATAGGAGACAGAGTAAATAGGTTTTCCAGTCTGTCCATATGGGACATGTTATTAGCATCTTGTATTTTCTTAGTGAGGAACCTGTGAGGTCAGTCCAGCTGTATTGATTGCCTAGTCAGGTACATTCCAAATGGTGCACTGTACTTGATTATTGGTCTAATGAGGGCTGAGTACAGTGGGACTATAATCTCCCTGGATTTGAATATCTTACCTTTACTTGCAAGTTTTGTCACATAGAATGACTTCCTCACCACTGTGGACCCATGACAATCAAAGTTCAGGCTACTTTCTACCTAGATCCATTACCTCTAAGTCCACTCTTAAGGGTCAGTTGTTAATGTTGTAGTTAGCAGGGGTATTTGATTTCCAAAAGGACAGGATAATGTATTTATTCACATTTAGTTTCAGGCAGTGGTTCTGACACCAATCATTTGCCTGATTTAGACCCTTCTGAAAGATATCTCCATGATTGGGTGATTCAGTGATTGCCCCCAGCTTGCAGTCATCTGCAAATGTGGTCACCCAGAGGCCTTCCACATTAGCCTTGGAGTCTGAGAAGTATATTCCAAACAGGAGTGGTCCCGGGACTGAACCCTGAAGCACACCACTAGTAACTGGCGTCTTTTTGGAACTTGAATTACCCACTTCAGTCATGTGTGTTGAGCCAATTAGCTATCCATCTGGTGTTGTGGGGATTTATGCCTAGTCTTGTGAATTTAGTTTTATACCCGAGTGGGGAATTATATCAAATGCCTTGGCCAGGTTGAGGTAGGTGGTATGCAGTTTTACCCTAATCCATGGCCTTAGTGATGCTCTTAAATGAAGTTCACCAGATTCAGTAGGCATGCACTACCCTTGATGAAGCTGAATTGGGTTGAGTTCAGTGTTTGGAGGTTTCTTATGTCTTTATTTATCAGGTCCATGGTTATTCTTTCCATGGCATTAGAAACAAAACTAGTCAAGCTTATGGGTCTGTAGTTTCATGGGTCAGATGATGGTTCTCCCTAATGCAGAGGGATGACCGTAGCTGTTCTGCACTGTATTGGAACAAAACTAGGCCAGAGGCTGTAATTAAGTACAGATCCTGTTGGGCATGATAGGTCCTGATTTAAGCTATTTAGGAGTCAAGCTGGTATATTGTTGGGCCCCATTTAAGCTGTGTTTTTAGCTTTAGAGAGCAGTGGCTACCTGTACCTTGGTGATAATTGGCAGAGGTGTGGTGGAGGGTATTTCTTCTGGGAGAACTGGGGGTAATGGGGAAGTGAAGCCTGAAATGCATTTATCAGCCATCAGATCATCTATATTTTCTGGTTGAGTATAGGAGATGCCCTCTATAACTAATTATGCACATTGTTGGGTGTTGCCCTTAAAATTGCAGACATAACTGAAAAAATGCCTTATGGTTATCCTTAGCTTTGGTGGCTATTTTTTTCCTTGAAGTCATTCGTGTACTCCTCTGCATAGGCTTCTATGTTTTCTGGATTTGGGGGAGCTTGGAATCTAGCTAAGCCATCACATAAATAGGAGGTAAGTTGCCTTAGAGACATTTTTAAAGTTTTTGGGTTCAGTGGGGGTCTAGTTTTATCTTAATTTCCAGGGAGACTGTTTTGTGATCTGATCTTACCAGTGAGAACATCAAAGAAGCGGGCTGCAGCTCCATTTTCCCATATTTGTCAGTATAAGATCTAGGATATTTGTTCCCATGGTGGGAATGCAGACTAGCTGCTCCAGGGAGTTTGAATTCACAAAGTCAAGAAATCTTTGGACCTGTATGTTAGTGGTTGTGTATGCCTCCCCATTAATGGAGGGGTAGTTAAAAAACACCCATGAGCATGACAGTGTGCTGGATGTGGAAGAGTCGAGGGTGTTTAAAATATAAATCAAGTACAAAAAGTAAGAGAATCAATGAGAAATAGCTATAAAGTTGAGTCAATAGGGCCTATCTGCCTAGAAATAGCAGAAATTAAACCACTCTCACTATAATAAAAAACTGATGTCTCTCTCCAGGATTACACCCCTTATCAGACCAGAACAGCCTGTTACCAAGATACATTTTAAACAGTAATTAAGTAAAATAAAACTGGTAAAATGGTATGAAAGTAGTGGAGATAGCAAAATGGCTTTATGTGCCATGCAAAATGAACTTTCTAGATTTTTTGATGTAGTGAAAGTCCAGAAAAACTTTAAAAGTTCCACTGTGCAAGTGGACATAGTTCTTTGCAGTCTTAATGTGATGAGAGTAAAATAGTACAGTTGCTCACAATATAAAGCAAACAAAAAAAAAACAAGAGAAATAATGAGAAACATCAATAAAATTGAGTCTGTAGTATCCAGCTGCCTCAAAATTGCAGTCATTGGACTAGTATCACTAGAATAAACCCTTCTCTTTTCAAGACAGTTCCCACATCAGACAAGAAAGTACAGTTGTGTAAAATCTTACCATAATGGTAGATGTCATTGCCTTCACCTCTGTAGTATTCCTTTCAAATGGGATTCCCTGTCATGAAGCCCTCCATCCAGCCAGTTTACCAAAGTCTACCATTGCTTTAAGGTACGCTGAACATCACCTGCACACTCCTTGGGTAGGGTAGGGCATAAAGGTGATGTTCAGGCATACCATCCTCAGAACTGATTGCCCCAGTAGGAACAGCAGTCCAAGGAAAACCAAGGAGAATCTGCACATCCAAGAAGGAAAAAAGACCAGGGGGATGGAGGGAGGATGTGAATACTGTACTATGTCCTTGCATTCACCGGTGCAGTATTCCTTACAACTGGGAGAGTGCCAAAGCTCAAGAAGAAACGTGGGAGGAGGAAACAGCAGCAGAGCCCTCTAAGAATCCATGAAGAATGGCATTAGCAAAACGAGCTCTGGAGATACCATCCAACTGGTAATATTTGGTAAAAGTATGCAAGAAAGTCCAAGTAGCAGCTTCAAGAATAGAGTTAGCATCTAAGCCTTTGAAAAAAGCACCAGAAGAAGCCACAGCACTAGTGGAATGAGCCTTTACAGAACAAGAAACCATGAAACGTGTAGTAAAAGGAAATAGCCTTTGAAATCCAAGTGGAAATAATTTGCTTGGAAACAGCCAAACCTAAAGACCTGGGATGAAAGGAAACAAATAACTGGTCAGATTTTCTGATATTGTTAATTGTATGCAAATAAAACCTGAGCTGACTATGCACATCTAAGGTATGCAGCACCCTGTCAGATTGCAGAGAGGGGAAAAAAGTAGGCAAATTAATAGAGTGATTAAGTGACAACTCATTAACCACCTTGGGCATGAAAGAAGGATTAGTACGCAAAGACTCCCTGTCCTCATGAAATATCAAAAAAGGGGGAAAAGCCATAATGGCTTGCAACTCAGATATCTGTCTGGCAGAAGTAAGAGCTAACAGAAGAATGGTCTTCCAAGAACAATGTTGCAAGGAAGCTGAAACAACAGGCTCAAATGGAACCTGAGTCAATTTTTCCAGAATGAAATTATGATCCCAGGGAGGAGGAGCAGGATTCCTGGGAAGTCTAATATTAAGAACGCCTTTAAGAAATTGCTTAGCCTCAAATCTAGAAGCTAATGGGGGAGTTAAAGGCTGACAAGCAGAAAGAGCTGATAAGTGGGCCTTAATAGAAGAATAGGCCAAACCAGCATTGAGCAACTCACACAAATAACAGAGAACCAAAGGAACATCCACAGAAAGTGGGTCTGGATCACAAGAAAGACACCAAATAGAAAACCTCTTCCATTTAGACAAGTAGGATTTCCTAGTAGTAGGTTTCCTGGCCTCTTGCAGGACCTACAGCACATCCTTATAAAAAAGGTGTCTATGTGAGATCAAAACTCTATTACCCACAGTGTCAGTTGAAGCATGGACAGGTGAGGATGGATGAGAGACCTCTTGCCTTGTGTGAGGAGATCCACCCTATGAGGTAACTTGTAATGATTCCCCTTGGCTAGATGCAGAAGTAGAGGGAACCAGTGCTGTTGCAGCCAAAAGGGAGCCACCAACAAGATTTTGGGAGCATCCTGTTGAATCTTGATCAGGACTCTCGGAATGATAGAAAGGGGAGGGAATGCATAAAGAAACATCCCCTTCCAAGAAAACAAGAGGGTATCCACCTTTCATACCAGAGGACCTGGGACTCTGGCACAAAACAGAGGAAGTTATCTGTTCAGAGGGGAGGCAAAGAGATGTACTAGGAGTACCCCACTGGTGAGCAATGTCCAGAAACACATCCCTGTGAAGGACATGCTCAGATTGTCTGCCACAACATTCTGATCTGAAGGAATATAAACTGCCTGAAGAGTCACTTGATATTGTATAGCCAGATCTCATACCAGAAGTGCCAGCCGGCAAAGACGGTAAGATCTCGTACACCCCTGTTTGTTGATATACCACATGGCTGTGGTATTGTCTGTGAATACCTTGAGAGGCATAAGATCCTTCATCTCTTTGATGTTGATGTGCTCCTTTGGCTGACAAGGCGACCACACTCCCTGAACCTTCCTGGAACCAAATGTTGCTTCCCATCCCACATCAGAAGCATCTGCGAACAGATCCTAAGAGGGAAAAGGAGGTTGAAAAGGGAGCCCTGGATTCAGAGACAACTGCTGAATCCACCACAGTAGGTCTTTCTTGAGACACAGGAGTAGAGGATGTGCATGCTGAAGCCATACCAACTTCAGAAACCACTGGAACTTCCTCATGTGGAGCTTGGCCAGAGGGCGCATCGGAATGGTGGAAGCCATGAACTCCAAAGCACTCAGAAGCTCTCTTGTTGTAATGGAGGCCAGGGGAAGAAGAGTTTGAAAGAAAGGAATGAGAGGTAATAAATGCCTTTGGAGGAGGAGACAGGGATGCTAGCATTGGCACTATTTGAATCATGCAACCCAGAAAGTCATAATCCTGAGAAGGAGGCAGGGAAGACTTTTTGAAGTTTATTGTGAACCCCCAGACTGCGAAGATGGTAAAATGAAGATTTTGTAAAAGGACCTCTGCAGAAGATGCCTGAATCAGCAGGTCACCCAAATAAGGAAAGAGTTGAATCCCTTGAAGCCTGCAAAAGCAATCACAGGAGCAAAGCATTTGGTGAAAATCCTTGGGACAGTAGAAAGGGCAAAGCACAGAACTGAGAATGCCAGGAAGCAACAGAGAAATGCAAAAATCTCCTGAAAAATGGATGGTTCGGAATATGGAGATAAGCATCCTTTAGGTCCAGAAACACCAGAAAGGTGTGAGGGAGCAAGAGAGGTAAAAGGGACTGAAGGGACAACATCCAAAAGGAAGGCACCTACAGAAAAGTGTTTAGATGGGAAAGGTCTAGAATAGGCCTCCAAGTACCTTCTTTTCTGGGCACTAGAAGCATTCTTAAATAAAACCATTTCCCCTTTTAGGACATAGATACTCTTGAATAGTACCCTGAGACAAGAGGTCTCAAAGAACATCTGGGAAAAAAAGAAGATGTTCCCATGGAGGCTGAGGAATGCCCATAAAAGTAGGGTGGGAAATCCAGATCATGAAGTACCCTTGCCGAATGATTGACAGATCCCAAGAATCCTGATTCGGAGCCAAACAGGAAGAGGAAGAGAAAGAGAAAGGTGAAGAGAAAAAGGAATGTGTCTGGGAACAGGTGAAGAGTCAGACAGCACCTGGTTTGTCAGGAAAGGAAGGCTTAAGAATCCCTACAGTCTGAGTGGGCTTGGCAGAAGGAGTCTGTTTATTACTCTTTTTACCTTTAAAAGGAGGGCGAGATTGCCTATGAACAAAGGCTGGCTTAGAAGGGTAGTTTCACTGAAATTTAGGCACAGGAGAAACAAAGACATGCTTAAGCTCCTGTAAAGCCTTCCCCTTGTTTTAACTTAAATAAACCAGCAGCAGCTTCATCAAACAAAAGATTATTATCCAGATGAGCATCCATCAACTTAGCCTTAATATCATCAGCAAAGGTTGAAGCTTAAGCCAAGAATATCTCCTCAGAACTGAACCAAAAGCAGCAGCCCTAGAAGAGGCATCTGCTTCATCATAACTACATTTGATAGAATGATGAACTACTTGAGAGGAAGTCCCAAGCAAGGATAGAACAGAAGATTTACTTTCAGAGTCTGGAAGATCAGAAAGAAGCTGACAAGTCTGAGAAGGAAGAGCCAGGACATTCCTAGAGATGTGAGTCTGATAATTAATAGACCTAAAAGCTATATTAGGCGAAGTATAAACCTTCTTATCCAGCCTATCCATGGTTCTACTGTCCCTGTCAGAAGGCAGTAGCTTGGATGAAGGAAGCAATTGAGATGGCTTATCAGAGGCTACAGACCCACAGTGGGGTCAACAGCAGGACATTTAAACAAAAAGGAACAATCCTCAGTCACCCTATAAAACCTATCAGACTTCTTGGGAGCAGTGGGCAGAGAATCCCGTACTTTAGAGGCATTGGAGAAACCATCCAATAAAGGAGGCAAGATGGAAGGAATGGCTGCAGGTTTTGGAGATTCCATCTGCAGTAACTCATAGTACCTCTTATGAATATCTGAAATCTGGGCACGATCCCACTTAAAACATTCTATCATCCTAGAGATTGTGTCCCCAAAGTAAATTTCCTCATAAGGATGATCTAGAGTAGAGAATCCTCCTCCCCAGACCTGTAGTCTAAAGGAGAAGGAATCTGGGTAGAATAAGCAAGGGTGTCATCATCAGAATCCACCTCAGAAGAATTCAATTCTCTGGGCCTTTTAGGGGAAGAAGAGGACCAAGGAGCAGTAGGAACTGAAACCCTTTGAGGAGGCCTTAATGACAGTAATGCATTAAATAACCATGAGTAAAGGCCTGCCACTGACTTTGTGGATCCCTAGCAGCAGAAGAAACATTATTAGGTTTCTGTTTCTTTTTTAGGGGAACATCCATCCTAGAAACATGAGAAGGCCCAGACTTACGATGGCATTCCACAATGCAGGAGGAACCTCTTCCCTAAAGAGAAACTGCAGAACCCCTCCAGACCCCCCAGAAACAGTCAACCATGGTTCCCTCTGAACTCCTGAAATGGATTCCTGCAAAGCTTTGTCAGACGTACTGCCCACCAGATCCTCACTGGCCTCCAACTCAGACACAGTAGAAGAATCTTACAAAACAACTGGGTGAGCCTCTGTGTTCATAATAACCTCAGGAAAAACTCCTGGCAGAGCCTGGACAGTGGAAGATTCCGGTCTTACCTTATGCACCTTCTTCCCTGATGGCTGACCCTCAGGGCAGGAAGTACCATCCATTGTATCTGCAGCAAGAAGTTTAAGATGCTGGTTCTCAAGATACAATGAAAGTTAAAAAAGCCTTCTATGAAGAGTTTTGGGGACAAATGCCTGACAAATTAAACAAGACGTATAGTTGTGAGCAACACTTAGCCAAAAAAAGACACATCATGATGGTCTTTATGGGGAGTCAGTCTCCCACACTGGCATTTATCCTTCCTAGATGACATTACCCCAAACAGCACAAAACAAACCGAAAAAGTAACCAAAAACTCCACTCGGTACTTATCTCTAACTGTGAGGACTCCAGCAAACAGGAATAAGCACAGGAATGCCAACAAACAGAAAAACGGTTAAAAAAAAAAAAAAAAAAAAACAGACTGAGATAACAGACCAACAGTTAAAACAGCATTCAGACTGGCAGCAAAGAAGTTCTGAGGATGGTATGCCTGAACATCACCTTGATGCTCTATCCTACACAAGGAGTGTGCAGTTGAGGTTCAGCGTACCTTAAAGCAATGGTAGACTTTGGTAAACTGGCCAGAAGGTGGGCTTCACAGCAGGGAATCTCATTTGTAAGGAATACTACAGCGGTGAATGTAAGGAGAACAAACTGTTACCAAGATAAGTTTTAAACTGTAATTAAGTGAAATAAAAGAGGTAGAAGAGTATGAAAACAGTGGAAATAGAAAAATGGCTTTAAATGCAATCCAGTAATATGAAAATGCACTTTTCTGGGTCTTTTAATGTAGCAGAAGTACAGAAAACCACTTCATAGGTTCCTTTGTGAGTGCAAACTGCTTCAGCTCTCTGCAGTCTTACTGGAATATAGATTTCAAAATGTTATTGGTGAAATACCCTTAACAAAAATTGTCTTTATATTGAGTGATTTGGATTATCCATTGATTAACTTGGGTACTCACACCTATGTACTTGGTTATGCTATAAGATTCCTAAACCTAAGAAGTTACGTACTTATAACAAATAGATAGAAAGCCCACCAGCTGGTATAATGTTTTGTATCTCATTCCTGCGAATACTGTCCACAAGTGTCCCATGCTTATAGTATGTCCATCCCTGATTAGATCAGTCCGAAAATTAATAATAATCTCCATTAAAATCACTTTACCTACAGTGGTAACAGTTATTAAAGTAAGAACTTTAAAGGAACAAGCTTGTTTAAATTCTTTGATAAGCTATCAGATGTCACTAACATATCTTGGAGCTTCAGCAGCCTAATTTACATCTGAGCTCTACTCCCAGATAAATAAGTTTATAAATCTGATTTTCCACAGTTGAATCACATATGCTGAGAAATATAAAAACAAATCACATTAGTGGCCCAATGCTTTAAATAAACTCTATTAAAAGGAAAAAAAACATGTTTACATTACCACAAGAAATCTATCAAAAATGGTCAGCAAGGAACTAAAATGGCCATCAAGAAGACCAAAGCTGAACATGAACATAAACTGGAAACCAAAGATTAGGGTAACTAATGAGGGCATTAGATCAGGGAACTACACAGGGAGCCAATATGCTTAATTATGATTTTGAGTCAAAGGAAGAGTTAATAATGGACACTCAGTCCATGTCCACTGCATACCTGTATCCAGCCAAGGCCTTTGGCACTATATAATTCTCAGGTATTCCATTTTGGCATATATATTCTTCTGACCTCCATATCACAAACCCTGACCTATGCCTTGCAAACTAGGTGTCATCACCCAATCTTACACAGATAAAAATGTCTTCATTGAGAATTAATCCTCAAAACCAATGATGCACAGAAAAAAAAGGCTCAGATTAAATGCAGAAAGTGCAGCATTGTCACCTTAGGAAATAACCCTCATCTACATTTTACAGTGTACCCAGTACCCCACTCCAAATTGACGTGGTAGTCTGAAATTTTGGCACGTGGGTCAAATAACTCCCTCAAATTGGCCATCACATAACAGTAGTTAGGAAATCCTTCTATGTAGTGAAAATGATTTCTGATACATTCTTGTCCAAGTCAATAGATGTTATTATTGCTCTGTTTTGTTTGTCTTTCAGCTTTTCCCCATTAGGGGTAGCCACAGCAGAACTCCAGTCCGCTAATGATTGGCAGTAGATTTTCACGAACGCTGAGGTGCCAGCTTGACGTCCAACCTTCAACAAAGGCACGCCCATTTACGCATGTCTTTCGAACGCCACCCAACCACGGGGAGGACATGCAGACTCCACACAGAAGACACTCCCTGCACTCCAGCCGAGAATCAAACGGGAGAACTTCTTGCTGTGAGGCAACAATGCTACCGCTGCACCACCGCAGCACCATGTTATTATTGCTCTGTACTCTGCCTTAATTAGACAACTTATTTGAGTACAATGCCCCTTTCTGCATAAACCTAACCAGACATCATGCAGCTAGAAAGGAGTCAAAAATTCCTAATATAACTGAGGAGCCTTGGTTACCAAAGCTGGCTGGAATCCTTATATGTATTCTCTGTCTCTTATAGACTTCGGAATGGAGATCTGTTTGGTATTCCATACAATGAAACGTCATGTAAAAGTAGTATCATCACTTTTTGCTACAGTTATGCTCTCCTCATTTAAAGTGAGCTTACTGATTCTAAAGTATGTAATTTTTATTTTAGTTACATCAGTGGCCCTATTTGTATTAATTTTAATAACTTTTTTTTGTATTTCCTGTATATTGAGCTGTCCAGTTACTTTCTGATTCTTTGTCATCTGTGGAACTTTTTCTTGATGCTCTGGGAGGAAGCAGTTTGTGGTTTAATACCTTGAAGGCAGTCCCACTATGCAGAGAAGAGGTACAGAGATTCTATAATACTGTATGTGTTGGAATCTCATTACCTTTTCAGAGCAAAGCCCAAATTTTCCGAAGGACTCAGCAGGTCAACTTATTCCAGCCAGTGTTCTGCTCTGATGCAGTGACGTTGGCTGTATTTCAGCCCAGCTATTGCTGACAGGGACGCTATCTGGTGTATTAACTCTACCTGTAGGGTGGTGGGGCTGTAATATTTTTCCCCATCCAGAACAAGGGGTTGGCTTGCATAATGACTAGCTTACCAGATAAAGAAAAGTATTTGTTTTTAAACAGGGCACTCTGAACCATCCCCACAAAAGCCTGAAGATGGCTTGCCCTACACCAATCCCAAAACCTTCATACACCTTTACCCGTATGTGGTACTCAGTACTGCAGGTAGTCCGGTTTCTTACCTGCAGTATCTAGTCCCACATATTGGTGGATCTTCCTCCTTGCTGAAAAGTCCATTAAATGCAATGAACAATAATTATTCCACCACTGACTTAATGTATAACCCACACAAACCTACTTTACTGTGGGTTATCATTGTGCCAGTTCACATACCCATAGTTTTCTTCCAGAACGTGATTATCCCATGGAAAACAACTATTTATTGCAGAGCCATAGCTGCATTATTACACTATATACCAAACACTATGCACTTCACTAGGAATCTTATCTGGTTCAATTTCTTTGCTTCTAGTTTTTATTTGAATATAAAGGCATTTAGTTATTTGTTGATTTATTGTCTAGTTGCTTGACCAAGTGACTGACTGATTGTGTCACTGTCTGTTTTAGCTTGCTAAAGTATGTGCAGCTACAGACTAAGTGGGTTATCCACTACAAACTGTTTTATGTCCCTTATTACATAACGAGGATGTGGGACTATGGAACTTGGGAATCAGGAAGAACTTGGACAGCTGCTCAGTTTACAGTAAATACAATCATAAGTTTATTAAACTTAATAAATATAGTCTCAGTGAATAAATTAAAATAAAACTGAATAGTTTAGAATTAAAAAGCTAGCTTTGTGTAATTACTGCAAAACAGTTAAAAAAGTAGAGTGACAAACTTACCTTCTTTGAGACTAACATTGATGATTAAATAGGTGCTTGCAAGTTTATCCCTGGACTAACATGTTTTACCCTCTTGAAAGTGGGGGTATTTTTTTAGGGTGATATTTGTCAAGATATCCATAGACTACAGACTTTCTTTTCTTGTAGTTTATGTGGGCTTATTACCCTTAAACTCTCACCCTGTGTGACATCTGCCCCCCACCCCCACACCTACTCTGCAGAAGTTAAAAGATATCTGAGTTGGAGGCTATAATTATTGTTATAGTCACATTACACTCAGCAGTGTTTTACTTCAGAGTGCATGCTTAATATAATACAAAATGCAACCCTGACATACCAGACTGGTTGGTTTTAAGAGCTCTCAGCTCCAGTATGATATGCTAATTATGAAAATTACTAACAGGAGGGGAAACAAGATGCACTAATAGTGAGTCCTATATCACCATGAATGCATTCACCTTAATGCTGAGAATGCAGACGCAAAACAAGTCTCACTCCTTAAGAAAGAAGACAATAGCATGTAGCAGCAAACATGGGACCCCACAGTTTAGTAATACTTCCAATAAAACATTTTGTGCACAGTGTAGTACACTTCAGCAATTCAAAAAACACAGAGGTTCATAGGTTCATTCACTAGCAATCAGTCTACAGACCATTATAAGCCTAGCCAGTAAACAATGTTTAGCAGTCCCTTTTGAGCTTCAAGGAGGAAAACTCTGAACGGATTGGAGGTAAATTTAAGGCTGCCCATTCAATTATCTTTGTTTGCCTCAAAGATGGCAAGTGTGTTACTCTGCTTGTCACATAGTGGAAGCTTGTACAGAGGTGGGTGATACAAAAGGATATGAATCTGTCATGCCAGCAGCTCTTTATTTATCTGCTGATGAAAGTTTCAGTCATTTAAGTAGGTATTTGAGGGACCATTTGCTATGCAAAGGAATGGGAGTTCAAGGAGGTTTGGAGTTTTTGTCTAGCCATGCAACTCAAATGTATCTGATAGAGTAGCTCTTACTGTATCCCAGTCTACGTACTGCTAAAAAAGGCCACACACAGATCTCAACAGAGGTGCTTAAAAAGAATGAGTACAAAGAGAGGGCTGTACTTCTGTCTGAATGACTGAGGGTTTTGAGGGCATTGACCTTTTTAGTCTGGAACTGCTGAGGTTTCTCAAGTTGAATACTACATTTAGACAAATACATGCCAAAATGTGCATCATATTAAACAATCTCTCTGATAATTGTAAGCAACTACTTTGGATTTAGAGGAGATTTCTTAGGAAATTGAATGCATCAGTCTAAAGGCTTTACAAACTACTGTGGGGACATCATATTCAAAAGGTGAAGAATTTATCAGCAAGAATGCATAGGTCTCCTATGGTTGTGTCTTATCTGAAGGGTGTTGCCTATAAGGTATGATGCAGAAATATTTTTCTTAACAAATTGAACTATACTAAGTATTTCTCAAATTTAGTTTGAGACCAGTGTCTTTGCACTAATTCTTAAAAGAGCTTAACCCATTTTGGAGCAATTGTGAGTCTGTGGGATAATGAATAACAATACCTAATATACAGTCATCACAAATTATAGACTAGGAATGTTGAAAGTCTAATATGTAAGTACCAAATAAGAAAATACCTAAAAGTAAGGCTTATGGAACTCAATGGTAAGGTTTTTGCTTTCAGAAGGGGCTCTTTTGACTCTAATCACAGCACTTCTGTGTGGCATCATTTTAGCTGTCCACTGCACATTATATGTATATGTTCAGAGCAGGTAATAGTGTCAAAGGCTTTAGCCAGGTCCAGATACAGCTGTATGTACTGCATAACTAGTATCCACTGCTTCAGTGACCTTTTCAAAGTAAGTAAGTTAAAAAGGGAAGAACTGGTGGGGTTCAGGCTTAAGAAAATTTCAATATCCAGATTAATGAGATTGGAGATAAAATATTTCAGGCCTTTACATATGAAGCTAAAGTAACTAATATGTCTACAGTTGCCAGGATCCATGGTTGGACCAAACTTGTGCAACTGATTTATGATGGCTGTTTTCAAGGCTTCAGCAATTTAGCCAGTATAAAGGATTATATTAGACATTAAGAAGAAGATCAGCTAGATTGTATATGGTACTGATAATCAGAAAACCCGCTATGTTATGGATGTGGTATTCATGGTTTTTGAGAGAGCTGAGGGATGTATTCCATAGTTATTGTGGAATCTGTGGAGTAGTTGTAACTGTAGGAAGAGTAAAATGTGTACTGAATTTGTCAGCTAGGATATTGGCTATTTCCTTTGATTAACAGTGGGCAATATTATTGTGGACTAGCTCCAAACATTGCTGGTTATTAGTTCTTAACTTCCTGACGTTCTTACTGTTTTACGTTCATATTAATGTTTGAGCTTCCTAATAGTTTACTTGGCCTTTTGGTTTGTTACTCTTTTAGGCAGATATTAATGGTTGGGCTTCCAAAAGGTATCCTTGAACTTTTTGATTGTCTGCTTGAGTGTTCTGTTAAGGTGGGTTAAATAAAATCTCTTACACCAGTTGCCCCTCAAATAATTTCCCGATGCCAGAGCTGATTGTTTTATGTCTAGAACAGAAATGTATGTTTTCCCATGGAGCCTAGAGAGCGGGATACATCTATAATTTGAAGACACTCTCCTCACCCCATAGGTTTTCCAGATGTATGATTGCAGAGCTTTCCATACAAAATGTAAAGATTTAGTATTATGTCCCCTGTATAATTTCCTATCCCTTCATTTTTATCCAGATCTCATCCATGCATACACGTATGCATGATGAAATGTTCTAGTTCTACCAACTGTTTTTGTCACAGTCTTTTCATCATAAGGTATGCAGACAAGCTTCAGGAGTTTCACAGAGTGCTGCTTCCATTTCTTGACAATGTCCCCAGTGAAAGTTAGTGTCTCTCCTCCCTTGCAGAAAACAGCCTGAACAGTATCCTTTAATTAGATGTCTGATAGTGTCGCAGAACCTTTTTGAAGTAATCTGGAAGTCATTCTCCATGGTTTCCCCAACCTTCTTGGGTACCATGACATTCAATTTGATGACAGATACATTTACTGCTTTTCTGTCTTGTGGATACTTATCAGTCAAATCCAGACACATTTCTGCTGGCATTGTATGGAAGGCCTTTTCTTTGTCAGGAAATCTCTTCTCCTCACATTTGCTGTCCATCACTGGTTACTATAGGGCTACACCCATAAAAAGCACTATCCATCTTGTGGAGATGACTCCCAGACAATTATTGAGGTTTTGAACAGGGTCCATTCAGAATCTATATCCCCACAACATCCCCAGGTACATGAAAGAAGCTGTGTATGTAGGAGATGAAGACATTATGCTCAGAATAATTGGCTAGACACTCCCTTGCACATTTACTGTATGCTTGGGTTTTCCAAGTCTGTTTAGCAACTGTCTCAAACATCTGAGCCAATTCACTTTTACAAGATGGTAAATTGATAGTTCAACATCCGTCTTACTCTGGGTGTCAATTTATGTCCTCAGGTGTGATAACTATAAAGTCAGTCACTGACTTTTGTCTTAAGATGTTCTGGTATCAATTTTTAACCAGCTCTTCATGGCCCACCAAATACTCAACCAACCTGAAAAAACACCTGCACTCAAAGGCCTACTTACTCACTATTCCAATAGCTGGACCCTGCTCTCCAGTAACAAAAACTTAGTAAACATCAGTAAAAGTGGCAATGATGCTGGTGACTCGCTATACTCAAAACAGTATCGCCAAAATCTGGAACTCCCTACCCATCAATATTAGATCCACCTCCAGCACCACAAAGTTTAAGAAACTACTAAAAGATCACCTAACATGTACAATACCTGGCTCTGCTCATGTACTAATCCTGGATAACTTTTCCTCACTCAGATATAACCTCTAGCTACATTTCTCTCCACTCTATAACTCCTGTAACCTCCTTGTCCCTTACCTATATCCCCTTGTCTTCCTTGCTATTGTAAATTGTATTCTGTCAGATGACATACTAAATGTACTGCAGAGGCTTAAGAAAATTTAAGACATGCTGTACTATATTTATACTTTATTTATGTGTTAATCTCATCTCTCATGTATATATATTTTTTTAGTTAATCGCCTTAGTACATAAATTGCTTTACTGATCTCTGCTAGACTGTAAATATATATATATATATATATATATATATATATATATATATATATATATATATAAGGTGTATAGTAACCTATTTCTTTGTTGTACTAGACCTGTATTAGTACAAATGTACTTTGTTGGAGTTTTTCTTCTCGAGCCTTTTCTGAAAATGGACTGCTGTCCAGTCAGACCATCCCGGTAAACAAATAAAATAAATCAGATGCACTCATCAGCATCTTTGTGTTCATAAATTGTTTGTTATGGACAATCCATGAGTAGCATGGACATCCAAAAGCAAATTAGCACTCATGTTGAGATCAGGCCCACAGTTGCTTCAGATATCTCTCAGTCTATAAGAGTGTTATCTTCTTCCATGAGTACTAGAGAGTACATAGGTAGTACCCTTCTGTGATCTACTCGCATTGTCTGTAAGAAGGTTAAAAACAATGAATGACCATTAGGTGCAGATGCATAACTATAGATAAGAGTTTTCCCTCCTGAAACTAACAGCCATGTTCAGATGATTGTTTTGTTTACTGGTTCAAATTCAAATTCAACAGTGCACATCAAGGGGCACGTAAACATCCTCACACCTTTGCAGGGCCTTAACTAAGGGCCAGCTCCACAGTAGTATAGAAACCACCCCTTATGAAGATGTCTGATTTCATAATCAGTACTATTGGCAAACGTAAGATGAAGTAAGACTAGGTGATACTTTTCAAACTCATGCTAAAGATCCAGCTCTTTCCTCAGCAGATGATGATATTCCATATTCCAAGAGACAGTTTTCATTGCCATAGTCTAATCTGTCTTAATCCATCCTGACCTTACTGGTCACCCTGATCGGAAATTTACTTGATTCCCCACCATTCGTCTTGCACTGATGAGCTTACATGTCAGCATCATACATTTTTTCTGTCTCAGCCCAGCTAGTCTTTGTAAGATATCTGGCCACCAGGTGCTCACAAATAAACAGTACCTGAAGATCAGTTTCCTGTTCTGGTCAATGCTTATAGATTCTTTAACTGAACAGTCAAGAGCCTACTGAATCACTGTTAGATTTCACCATATCTCAGACCTATTTTCCAAAGTTGCCCCTACCATGATCATGAGATGCAGACAGAATTTTTCTAATGCTAACAAGGGGGAACCAACCCCCTTTCACCATCTGTTTTTTTATTCATTTTCATTAAAACATTTGTTAGTTAGCAAATAATCATTTGGGATTCTAGGCTTTTATGTTTCAGTGTAACATACAGTTTGGTCATTCTGTTTTGATATTTCATAATTTAGTCAGTTGAAGAGTTGAACAAACCATATCTAAATACTAAATATCTTACACACACACACACACACACACACACACACACACACACACACACACACACACATATATATATATATATATATATATATATATATATATATATATATATAAAATATCTTTACATATCTATAAATGTTTGTAACCTTACTGAAGACTGTAAACTATGTTAATTTGTAAATGTTACTAATGTAATCTACTAACTTGGAGCTTTTCTCCCCGGGCCTTCGCTGAAAATGGACATATATCCAGCTGGACCATCCCGGTAAACAAATGTAAAATAAATAAATAAATATCACTTTCGAGAGAGCTTTTTTACTTAAAATACATTAATGTTGTAGGAGTCCCACGAATAATAATACTAGACATTTATACTGTGGTACCATAAAATAACTTTTATGAAAAAAAATTGCAGTCTCTTGGCAGAACTGCATACATGCCTTTTCTTTTTTCACTCTGCCTGCACTGACTGTCTATAATTATCCACTTCCTTGGTCACTTAGTCCATTCATTCCCTAACACAGGAGCAAAGATTGACCAGGAGTGACCATCATCCAGACAGAAAATAAAGGTGGTTCAAAGATTTTTCCTTGCTTTTCTCCCAGTCCTAACCCGAATGCATCCAGCACTGGCACTAGAGAAGGACATGCAATGGGCTATTCACAGAGGACACCCCCTTGCCATTGCAAGGATATTTGTTCAAGTATCCCTGGACCTCCCACATAGCATGAGTGGTGATTTCTATCTACACCAAGAAAATAGCACAATCTAGTGTGCACCTAAGTGCACCTAAGTGTGCACAATCTCTCCCACCCCCCAGGGATAGGTAAGCAGACAATTCCCCCTTCAGTCCTTCCTTTCTCTCCTCTGCCTGACTCATCCAGTTCCACTGAACCTTGATCACCCATGCTGCAGTCAGGGCGCAGTCTGTCTGAACCACATAGTTATGCCTTTAGTAAGAAATCAGGGACAATCGCAATACTTCAGAGTAGATCTTTAGAGTATATTTATTTTCTAATCACACCAAAATTTCATATTACAATATGCAGTATTTAATTATTCTATTTTCCTTTTTTCTTGCTACAGTGTTTGTATATGTGCAGAGATGTTTTGTTGACTGGGTTAATCACACAAGGCTGGTGGTCTCTATCTTGTTAGTGTGTTTTTGTGATGTATTTTTAATGAAATTCAGAGGCATGATGTAGACAGAGACTTTGGGAAGAGAGCATCAGATAAAAAGCTTTTAATTGTCCGTGCTGAGCTATTTCACCAAGTCATATTCTTTTGGCTTCTTTCCCTGTGTAGTACACTTCGGCACTGACCTATGATGGAGTTCGAGTTATCGCAGAAGCATTTCAGAGAATGAAAAAACAGAGACTGGACATTTTGCGAAAAGGTACCGCTGGAGACTGTCTTGCAAACCCAGCTGTTCCTTGGGGACAAGGGATTGACATACAGAGAGCTTTGCAGCAGGTAAAGTTCATGTGCTTACAATGACTAAGACTGGCAATGGCATGTAAATTAATGGTGTTACAGAATGCAGATAAACTGCTTCGTACACTGGGATGTGTAAACATAAGCGAAAAGTACTTTACCTTAAAGTAAGTTGTATGTACTCATCTTGTTCTGTGTCCTCAAATTACAGTCCTTAAATAATAATATAGTGCTATCAACTAAGTCATAGTAAAGCAAAATGACGTTGATTACAGGTTTTTTTATAACTATATATAATTATTTTATTCTTTTAATACCTTATTTCATATTGTTACTGTCAGTCTGAACACCATGCCCAGTCTTGTAACTTTATATCTACTTCAATAGCAGTTTTCCTAGCTCTACTTACAGTTCAAGTCTTTGAAAAATTTTATAAATATATCACAAAGATTATTTAATATTATGATGCTGTATTTAGAGCTTATGTTTTGTAAAGGTTGTTAGAGAATGACCAAAATGTAGCAGAAAATAAAAATATAAAAATGAAAAACAAGTAACCTAAAAGCCAATATCCAAGGATTCACCCATAAAAATATATAAAATAAAGCCATTTATTGTAAAAGAACACACGTTATGAGGTAAATCCTTGGATACTGGCTTTTAGGTTACTTGTTTTTGATTTTGATTTTTATTGGTCATTGTAAAGTAACCGTCTTTTATTATAACTATAGCAGAAAATATAACTAAAAAAGCATTATGGCTTCATACTGTACATGCAGTGCTGGGCATTATTTTCATTATTTCAAAAATGTCATGGCATGTTATATAATTTGCTGTAGGATACAGTACAGAATTAAATGAATAACAACTTAGTTAGTTGTTGACCTTGAGTAAGTTTTAGCTCAGCCACTAAGGTTTTGATTGGTTTTCGTTTTAAGGCTTGTTCAGTTTTAACTGTATGCTGAAGGGAAATACATTATCATATGCTTATTTATTTTATTTATTTATGTATTTATTTATTTATTTTTTATCGAACCCACTGAATAAAAACCTTCTGGGTACAGCAACATGATGAATTTTTTGGGTGATGCTAGGACATACAGAATGAGTAGCACTGATGTCATTATTTATAAGAGAAATTATCTGCTTCACAACTTCGTAGAAATCTGTCCAAGCTAGTTTTATAAACAGTGGAACTGGAGGTCATGTGCATGACTTCTTTGCTGTCACCTTTAATGCATAGATTATATCATGGAGTTTGCAATAGCAAAGGTGCTCAGCAGTGGTTACGAGTCTGACAGAAAATATTGTACTTTGCATCTGTTATGTTAAGAAAACACAAAGGCACGGCATGGGTCCTCGTTTCATTATTGCAGCATAACACATCACTGTAATGAAGTGCATGCCTCCAAGCACTTCAAGCATATGACAAGAGCTCTCCTCAGTGCATGCTGAAGGTTTAATGAATTTTAAGGCAAGTACAAATGCATTCCCATCTAGATAATGAGGATCATCATGATATTTCTTTGTTAAAATAAAGCTAGCAAAACTATGAAGAAAATTTCAAGAACTACACATTTTAAAAAAATATACATATTTATATAAATACAATATGTGGTTTTATAATGTTACTCTGTTTCTGTGCAATAAAGTTTCTGGTGTGTGCCGTACTGGTGGAAGTTATTATGAAGCACAAATAATTCCTTAAGAGGGATTCCATTTCCTGCAGTGTTTGCTAATCTAAAATGAGAAAACGCTACTCTCATAGGTTCATAGAAGGTTACTAGGCTAATGGCCATAGAGCTCTTATAAGCCCAGCCATATATATATCCTGAGTTGCCCCAGTTGTTGGTCAGGTGAGTGAAGTTTGCAGAGGTAAGGGTCTGTGGTAGATAATACAGACTTCCTCTGTCCAGGAGGGACATGGGCACCACCCCGGGAATGAATCTGCATTCACCCATCCAGTGACCTAGGTTGTGTTAGAAGAGGGTCAGGAAGGGGCTCTGTTTCACATGAAATGGAAGCTTGTTCCAAAGAAGTGGCAGTCTCTGGGAAATGTATCTATCTCTCCAGCATGACCTGTTCATGTCACAGGCTAGGTTAAGTCTCTGGAGCAAATGACCTTCATGCAGTTTGATTTACAAATGTGTGTCATTTCCATCAGGGCCAGGTCAGAGGCTACCCTGTAAGCCAGGCACAGGTCACCCCATAGCAACCTGTAGTAGACAGTATACAGTGACATAGCTTTCAGTCTTTCCATTAAGACTTGTTTTGTGTACCCTGTAATTTCTTGGTGAAAAACCTCTGTGGTCTCCCCAATTGTTGCAGGTGTCTGGTGAGATACATGCATTGTACACAATTATTGGTCTGATGAGGGCTGAGTATAATGGAATTATGACATCCTTAGATCTACATGCAATGTCTTTACTTATAAGATGTGCCACATAGAAGGATTTCCTTACTACTGTGGATACATGGTGGTCAGAGTTCAGATTGCTGTCAACTTGAGTACCCAGATCACATACCACTGGGTCTACTCTTAGCGGTGCAGTCTATAATGTAATTATCAGGGAATAATAATGCATGTTTTTTGCATTTAGCTTTAATTTGTGGCTTTGGCACCAATCATTTGTCTGTGTTAGTCCTGTTTGCACTACATTAACATTGTTGAGTGAACTCAGTGATTGCTCCCAATCTGCAATCATCAGCGAACTTGGTCAGCCACAGGCCATCCAAGTTTGCCAGGACTTCTGAGAAATAAATTAAATTACAAACAGTAAAGGACCCAGCACAGAACCTTATGGTACATGACTGGTGTTTTGCTAGAGGTGAAGTCACCTACTTTCACAGTATGAGTCCTGTTGATGAGACAGTTGGTTACCCATCTGGTAATGTAGGGGTTAATTGTCAATTGGCAGAGTTTCTCTATAATATCTGAGTAGTAGATTGTGTCAAATGCCTTGGCTAGGTCAAGATAGATGGTATGCATTCTCTTTCCCTCGCCAAGGCCAGGGTGACTTTCTTGAAGAAGTCAACCATGTTTAACAAGCATGATCTACCTTTAACAAATCCGTCTGGGTTAAGTCCAGAGTTTGGAGATTACCTATGTCCTTGTCACTAATGTCCTTAATGATTTTTTTCATGTCCTTGTGGATGAGGCTAGTCAAGCTTATGGACCTATAATTCCCTGGGTCAGTTGATGGTTCCTCTTAAGTCACCTCTTAAGTTCCCCACCTAAGTATCATGTTCAATCATAGCCTTACCTCAGGCTATGTGCCCACTGAATGGCACACAGTGACAGTTATCCCACTCCACAAAGGGGGAGCCACCACATACCCTGGAAACTACTGCCCCATTAGCCTAACGAGACTAGTCTGCAAGGCTGTGGAGCGTATCACCATGGAACTTATAAACAATGACATTGGTAATCTCCAAACTCAGGACCCCACCCAGCTCGGGTTTGTAAAAGGCAGATCATGTCTCCTAAACCTGATAGACTTCTTTGAAGCAGTCACCAAAGCTGTAGATGAGGATCAGGTGGTACACACAGCCTATCTAGATCTCGCCAAGACTTTTGACACCATCCCCCACTCTGGAATTATAGACAAACTCACTAAACTAGGTATAAATCCCTATGTCACAAGATGGGTTGCCAACTGGCTCACTGACAGAACCCACACTGTGAAAGTAGCAGACTCCAAATCCAGATTCAGACCAGTGAAAAGTGGAGTACCACAGGGTTCAGTCCTGGGTCCTCTCCTATTTTGTATCTACTTCTCTGAAGTACAGGCCAACACAGAAGGTCTTTGGCTAACGACGTTCGCCGATGACTGCAAATTAGGAGCCATAATCAAAACTCCAAAAGATGTGGACATCCTACAAAAGGGACTTGCTGAGACAGATGCCTGGTGTCAAAGCCATGGCCTCAAGCTCAATGCCAAAAAGTGCATTGACATTCCTTTTGGTAAAGACTCAGTACCCATGAACTACCACATAGGTGGTAGTCTACTTAACACTGAAAGTGTGATAAGAGACCTTGGGACACAGGTGGACAGTAGTCTCTCCTTTGATATTCACATCGCCGCAGTAGTCAGTAAATCCTTCTATGTGGCACACCTCATCACAAAAGGTTTCTCATCCAGGAAAAAAGAGGTCATTGTTCCCCTCTACTCGTCACTCATTAGACCCCATTATAGAGTACAATGCCCCTTTTGGTATGTACCTCACAAGACAGCTACAACAACTGGAAAGGCCACAGAAATACCTCACAAAGAGGATTACCGGCCGCAAAGAGATGCCCTATGCCGACCGTCTCAAAAAAACTGCAGCTTTACTCCATTGAATATCGCCTACTCAGAGGCGATCTCTGCCTAATACACAAAGCTATGTCAAACCCAGAGCTTTTAGACATGCTCCACTTAAGGAAATCCCAGTCCCTACGAGCTACATGCTCTAGGGACCTAAACCTCATCATCACAATAAACAGAACATGCTGGAGGGATATATTCCTGTCCCAGAGACTTCCCATACTCTGGAACAAACTACCTATCTATATCAAACAAAGCTCCTCATTAGCACTGTTCAAGAAAAATCTTGATGATTGGATGGGAGATAGGAAATTCACCCTGGGGATTCACCCCGGGGATCACTTCTGTGGCTCTGCTCGACAGTGGCACAGGAAAATAATTTTCTTGGGTGGCAAAAGCCAGGGTACCTTTGGCTAGGCTTATATAGGCCCTAGGGCCAATAGCCTAGTACCTACCTATGAACCTATGAATCTTTGTACAGAGGGATTGCTGTCACTGTCCTCCCTTTAGCAGAACATAGTCAGTTTTAAGACTGTGGTTAAACAGGGATCCAAATGGGTCTGCTACGTCATGTTTTAATTTGCTTAAAAGGCAACCTGGGATGTTGTCTGGTCCTGTTGATGCCTTGTTTTTGGCCTTGGTGAGTGTTGAAATCACCTGCTGTCATGAGATAATAGGCTGAAGAATGGTGGCAGGTATACTTTGAGGCATGACTGGAGGGGACAGGTGAGTGAAGTTTGCTCCAAATCTGTCATCTAGTAGGTTGGGTATTATCTCCAGTTGAGTATGGGTAGTGCCATCCACAACCAGTTCAGTGCATAGCTGGGTACTCCATTTTAGATTTTGGATGCACTCAAAAATTACCTTGTGATTATCCTTAGCTATGGAGGATATTTCTTCTTTGTAATTAGCTTTGGAGCACTTGCCAAGATCTCTAATTTGTTTTGTTAAGCTAGAGAGGTATTTCTTCTTCTGCCAGCTCCCTCTTGTTTGTGGATATTAGTTTCTGGCTCTTTCTGTATAGTCAGTTTATACTAGGGGACTACCAGAATGGCTTGTTTTTTTTCGGCAAGACCTGGTTTTAATCCCTTCAGGTGCACCTGATTCTGTACAACTGCGTAAGTGGTTATTCCGGGTATTGGTGTACACCTCTGCATAAGAGTCTGTGTTATCGGCATTGGAGGGGACTTTGAAACTTCTTACACCATCACTTAAGTAGGAGGTAATTTGTCTTTGAAAAATTCTTAAGCGGTTTTGAGCTTGATGGGGTATTTGGTCTTATAATTACATCGAACAAGACTGATTTATAGTCCGATCTGACCAGGAGGACATCACATGGTGGAGAGTGTGAAGGCTGCCAGCCTAGCCAGATAGAATTTTATAGTTAATTCTATCATATGTGAATATTAATGTACAACACAGGCTTGTTGTCTTAAATGGAAAAAAAAACTGCTGTTAGATGTGGAACTGAAAAAAATTAAACAACAGTGCTCTCTGCTGACCATGTAAAGCATGTTGTGACCCTTTGATCTGAAGTCGGCTCCTGCCTGTCTAGATAAAAACATTCTTTCTATTGTTTTAACCAAGAGTTAAATTGCTAGCTATAAACATGCAAATGTATTTTTATTGCCCTGCTTATTGACCAGCTGCAAGATAACATAAGGAGATGTTAAGAATGTAAATGTAGTTTCTGTTAGCCTAGGTGTGAATAATGATGTAATGGGAATGAGGAATGTGATTTTAAGAACAGAGAGAATCTGAGAGAATTATGCATTTTTGTCTTGACCATCCAACTGACCAGCACGGTCTTGCTCCATACATAAGTTTATCTTAGATTTGTGTTTTCTCTTAGAAATAGCTAGAAACTAGAAAGATTAGACTAAGTGTTTTTTCTGTGATGTCAGAACTGTACTACTGAATTATTTTAAGTATTTCTCTGTGATCTCTGAACTCTTGACTAGCACTGTGTAGTAAGAAGTATTGTCTTGTGTTTTTAGTATTTATTATTAAATATTTTTAAACCTTTCAACTGTGGCTGTTTTGTGTAGAGATAATTTAAGCTCTAGAGTACATTGCATATTTATAGTGATTACTATACCAAGTCACTCTAATAAGCCTTGACTGTTTAGTTATACTACCAAATGGATAATAATATTGCATAGTAATATTTGGACACCCTTTTAAGGGCCTGTGAGTAGCTGATAAATATTAGCTGGGTGGTGGCAGTGATTTCTACCATATAGTCGGGGTAAAAGGGGCACAGCTGGAGAACCTGTGCCAGCCTTCCCCAGAAGCATCTGTGTGGTTGTATAAACTCTTATCTCAAAGTGTGTGTGTGTCAGCTACTTGGGCAGGGATACATAGCACTGGTTGGACAGAGAGGGTGCTAGAGATTTTAGCTTGCATATCTGGCTGTGATCTGGACCCTATAGCTATGCCAGTGGGGAGTCTTACTGGGGACACGGAGAGCAAAGGTGTGACCAGGCCCAGACTGAGATCTCTGGGTGCTCGTAAGGGAAGTTGCACTTTACTGTGTGCATTTGTTATCCTTTCCTCCTATATGAGATGCCCCTCCCTGGTGTTTGTGGTGAGGATTGAGGCTCCTTGATTGCTGGGCCAGGGTACGGGTGTCACATATTAGTTGTTTGGCAGTGGTGGGATATCCACACCATATATTAATTGGTTGGCAAATACTAATTGGCTTGTAGTGGTATGGGTAGAGTGAATTCCTGTAGCTTGGGTACAGTGAGCTTTGAAGGGTTTTGTACTCTAAATCAGCCATGCAGTGAATGCTCAGAGTTCAGATCAGAATTGTTTTATTTCTTTTGTTAGCTTAGTTAGTCAGGGTGAGCAGGCAGCATGTCAGCAGAGGAGTATGGAAAGCTGACAAGGAGCCAGCTGGCGGAGATGTGCCAGGCTAGGGGACTGGTGCATGGAAACCTGACTAAGGCAGACCTGATTGCAGTCTTGGTTACAGCTGCATCCGAAAACAGCAACCAGGAGGACAATCAGACTGGCAGTGGAGATATAATACCCTTGGAGAATGGACAGCTCATCCTTTCTGCAGAGGACTTAAAAATCCATCTGGAGCTAAAGAGACTTAAGTTGGAGGCCAGGTGTTTGAAGATAGAAGCAACTGAGAGACTGAGGAGTCTACAGGCTGATGAGAATGAGAAACTGCTATGCCTGGAAGCTGAGGAAAAGGAGAGGCAGAAGCAGCATGAGAAGGAGATGCTGACTCTTCACCAGAGTCATGGAGGTAATGGGGAAGTGAGTAACTGGACCCCAGAAACACAACAGGTCAGTAAATTTCTTCCACAGTTTAAAGAGGGGGATATATTTGATAGTTTCATTCATATGTTTGAGAGGGTATGCAGACAGTATGGTGTTGACCAAAGGCTCTGGGTACAGTTCCTGACCCCCTTACTCCATGGTAAAGCTGTAACTGTGTTGTCTAAAATGTCTGGCGTTGCATGCTTTGATTATACTGCATTTGAAAAGCATTTGTTAGAATTGTTTAAGCTAACACCTGAAACGTATAAGAAAAAGTTTTGTGAGCATAGACACAAGGCAGATGAAAGTGTGTTTGTGAATATGTTGCTGAACGGAGCACTTATTTCCATAGGTGGGTGAGTGGATGTCAGGTCACCACTTTTGAAGGGCTGGCAGACCTTTTGGTGAGGGAACAAGCCCTTAGCACTTTGCCTAAGGACATCAGGATCTGGTTAGCTGGTAGACAATGTGCTACTTCAGATGAGTTGGGGCAGAAGGGAGACCTATACTGGCAAGCAGGGCAGTCCTGCACAAGAAAAGGACCCCAGTACTGCTCATGGGTATAAAGGAACCCATGGTGGGCAGCACAGACTGTCCCAACAGAACATTTCAGTAGCAGGGGAAGCTACTAGTCCAGGTACATGTCCAGGAGTGAGGGTTAAATATTTTGAATGCAACCAGTGGGGCCATGTGGCATACAGGTGTCCACGGAGGCAAGGTGGGGAACAAATGCTGAGGGAGCCAGTAAGTGGGAAAGACAAAATGCCAATAGTAGGTTGTCTTGAGAGAACAGGGGTACTGAATTACCATCCTGCAGATGTTCTGAATGGGAAGGATTTGGATGAGGCAGTACCATATGCTTATGCAGTTACACGTGGTCAGGCTGGGAGACAAGCATGTAGGTCTGGTAGCCTGGGGGAGATCCAGACAGACTGCATACATGCAGCCAGGACTGCTGAGGTGGTTACTTCAGGGAGGGAGCTACATCTGTAGCAGTGACACTGAAAGTGAGCCACAGCTGCTTATGGGTACTGATGTTCCCCTTGGACAGAGTGACTGCAAAGGTAGAGGTGAGTAGTAGTACCCAGGCTGACAGTGAGGCACCACTGTCAAAGGATGCCAGATTTCCTGTGGAAGGGGAGCTGGGAAGGGTTACAAGGAGAGAGTTCAGACAGGCTCAGCTCTCAGACCCCACATTGCAAGGCCTGAGGCAGGTACCTAGGGAGGCACCTAATTTTCAAGGAAAGGGAGAATCTGTATACAGGGACAAAGGGTTACTATACAGAGAGAGGACCCCTGAGGGAAGGATATAAGGTGAGAGAGTACAGCAATTCATAGGTAGGTACTAGGCTATTGGCCCTTGGGCCTATATAAGCCTAGCCAAAAAGGTACCCTGGCTTTCGCCATCCAAGAGAATTATTTTCCTGTTCCCCTGTCAAGCAGAGCCACAGAAGTGATCCCCTGGGTGAATTTCCTGTCTCCCATCCAATCATCAAGATTTTTGTTGAAGAGTGCTAATGAGTAACTTTGTTTGATATAGATAGGTAGTTTGTTTCAGAGTATGGGAAGTCTCTGGGACAGGAATCTATCCCTCCAGCATGTTCTGTTCATTGTTGTGACAAGGTTTAGGTACCTAGAGCGTGTAGCTCAGAGGGATTGGGATTTCTTTAACTGGAGCATGTCCAACAGCTCTGGGTTTGACATAGCTTTGTATGTTAGGCAGAAATCACCTCTGAGTAGGCGACATGCGATGGAGTAAATCTGGAGTTTTTTTAGATGGTCTGCATAGGGCATCTATTTGAGGCCAGTAATCCTCTTTGTGAGGTATTTCTGTGGCCTTTCCAGTTATTATAGATGTCTTGTGAGGTACATACCAAAAGGGGCGCTGTATGCTATAATGGGTGTAATGAGTGATGAGTAGAGGGGAACAATGACCTCTTTTTTTCCTGGATGAGAAACCTTTTGTGATGAAGTTTGCCACGTAGAAGGATTTCCTGACTACTGTGGCAATGTGATTATCAAAGGACAGATTACTGCCCACCTGTGTCCCAAGTTCTCTTATCACACATTCGGTGTTAAGTAGACTACCGTCTGTATGGTAGTTCATGGGTACAGAGTTTTTACCAAAAGGGATGACAGTGCACTTTTTGGCATTGAGCTTGAGGCCATGGTTTTGACACCAGGCATCTGTCTCAGTGAGAACCTTTTGTAGGATGCCCACATCATTAGGAGTTTTGATTATGGCTCCGAGTTTGCAGTCATCTGCAAACTTCGTTAGCCAAAGACCTTCTGTGTTAGCCAGTACTTCAAAGAAGTAGATACCAAACAGGAGAGGACCTAGGAAGGAACTCTGTGGTACTCCACTTGTCACTGGTCTGAAGTTAGATTTGGATTCTGCTACTTTCACAGTGTGGGTTCTGTCAGTGAGCCAGTTGGCAACCCATCTTGTGACATAAAGATTTATACCTAGTTTAGTGAGTTTATGTATAATTCCAGAGTGGGGGATGGTGTCAAAAGACTTGGCGAGATCTAGATAGGCTGTGTGAACCACCTTACCCTCATCTACAGCTTTGGTGACCGCTTTAAAGATGTCTATCAAGTTTAGGAGACATGATATGCCTTTTACAAACCCAAACTGGGTGGGTTCCAGAGTTTGGAGATTACCAATGTCATTGTTTGTAAGTTCCATGATGATACGTTCCATAGCCTTGTAGACCAGGCTCGTCAGGCTAATGGGGCGGTAGTTCCTGGGGTCCATGGTGGCTCCCCCTTTGTGGAGTGGGATGACCATTGCTGTGCAACATTCAGTGGGCACAAAGCCTGAGGTAAGGCTATTATTGAACATGGTACTTGGGTGGGGTGCCAGTTCGTTCTGTAGTTCGTGTAGAATGCAGCCAGGGATGTTATCAGGTCCCATGGATGCTGTGTTCTTGGCTTTGGAGAGTGTGTTTTTTACCTGTGCAGCCATGATTACAGGAACTTTGCATTCTTCCGGTATAGAGATGGGCCTTTTAGGGGGGAGAGGGGGGTAAAGTTAGCACTGAAACTATCTTCCAGGATGTTGGCAATATCAGTTGGTTCTGTATATTTAGTGCCATTGTGTTGTAACTCAGAGCAGATCTGAGTGTTGCCATTGAGATTCTTGACATAGTTATAGAATGCTTTGTGGTTGTCTTTAGAATCAGTGGTGAATTTGTTTTCGTAACTAGCTTTGGAGGATTTTATAAGGAATCTCATCTTCTTACTGAGGCTGACCAGGGAGTTCCTCCAATTATGGGATTTTACTCTTTTTTGCAACAGTTTCTTTCTTCTGCTGTAGAGTTTGTTTATAGCAGGGGGACCACCAGATTGGCTTCCATTTTGGGAGGATAGCATCTTGGTTCTGTTAGGGATTGCATGGTCTATGCACTCGTGTAAGTGCTTATAAAGTGCATTTGTGTAGGATTGAGCAGTCATACCTCTCTTGTCCATCTGCATGCATGTCATGAAGTTTGCCACTTCTATCTTAAGAAGCTTGAAGTTAGTTTTGGAGAAATTTTTTTACGGCAGTTTCCCTAATGGGGGGGGGGGGCAGGATGTGGATATCTAGGTGATTAGCTTGTGGTCAGATCTGACCAACGAGGAACTGACCTCTGGTGTGGAACACCGGTTGCCCATGTTGGTAATGACCAGGTCTAGGATATTGCTGCCCCTTGTGGGGGTGTAGATACGTTGATCTATGGCTTCGGAATTTAGGAATTCCAGAAAATGTTGAGCAAAAGAGTTGGTACATGAGTAGTTTTCCCAGTTAATGGTGGGGTAGTTGAAATCGCCCATTATTAGGGTATTAGGTTATACCCTAATATTTTCCAATGTATCAAGAAATGAATTAGGAGTGGGAATGCTGGGGTATGGTGGGTGATCTGTAACAAGCTATAATTTGGATTGGGGTCTTGCCCAGAGTTAGTTGCACATGGATAATCTCGGATGCATTATGCTGAGCAACTAGCCTGGAGGTGTGGATATCCTTAATGAATATGGACACGCCTCCGTCTTTAGTGTTTCAGTCCAGGTTAGGTGGCCGAAAGGTGTGGTATGAATTATATTCTGGTAATGCAGGGGTGCTCTCTGGAGCCTTGAACCAGGTCTCTGTCACTGCATAGATGTCGATGTTCTCCATTTTAAGGAGTGCCTCGAGTTAGTGCATTTTGTTTAGACTTCTAGCATTGAGTCGCATTACCCTCAGATTTTTCTTGCTTGTACCTGTTATGGTGGTGAATTTGTCATTTCAACCTTGCCTAAAAAATGCACTATAGGGGTGGCAAGAGCTTTAGCCAGTATCCAGAATCCCAAGGGCGACAGGTGCAGGCCATCTCTGGCAAAGCATCATGGTCTGTCGATCATGTCATCCCAGGCAGACAGATACTGGATCCCCTTAGAATGACACCAGGAGCTTAGCCAATTGTTGAAGTCAATCATGTTGTCCTTGTAGTGTGGTATAATTCTGGGTGATGGCAGGATACTACTCCGGGCTAAGGTCATACCTGCCTGGGCTACAAATCGGAAAGCTCCTCAATGTCTTTTTTCATGTAGTCCAGGGAGGTATGTCTCAGGTCATTCACACCAACATGGACAATGACAGAGTTATATTTGTACTTGTTGTGGAGTGACCTGAGTGTGTGCTTTATGTGGTGGATCCTGGCACCCGACAGGCAGCTGATAGTAACTTCCTCCTTGGTAGTGCCTAGAGCCTACCGTCTGGGGCTTCTAGCCATAGCCCACGATATTCCCCTTGCAGGTCATATGGGCATAAAACGTGCAAAGAGTCGTATTATGCAAAACTTCTATTGGCCTCGAATTTCCAGAGATGTAACAGGGTACTGCCGGACCTATGAGCAGTGCCAAAAGGTAGGCAAGACAGAAGACAAGGTGAGAGCTCCTTTGATGCTTTTGCCTGTGATTGAGGAGCTATTTCAGAGGGTAGCTATGGATATTGTGGGTTATCTGATTACCCCAAGTTCCACAGGGAAAAAGTATATCCTAGTGGTAGTGGATTATGCTACACAATACCCTGAGGTGGTGGCTTTGTCCTCCATTGAGGCAGAGAAGGTGGCAAATGCTTTGTTAGAGATTTTCAGCTGGGTAGGTTTCCCAAAAGAAATACTGACAAGACAGAGGTGCCAATTTCATGTCAGACCTGCTGGCTTGTCTGCGGAAGTTCTGTGGTGTGAAGCACATGAAAACCACCCCCTACCATCCCCAGACTAATTGTCTTGTTGAGAGGTTAAACTCTACAATCAAGTCCATGCTACAGGCATTGGCAGATCAGTTTAAGAGGGAGTGGGACAAATATTTGCCCCATCTGTTGTTTGCTTACAGAGATGTTTCCCAGGAATCCACAGGTTTTTTACCCTTTGAGTTGCTGACCATTAAGCCAAGCAAATGTCAGGTGGGTATGGCAGAGGTCTCCTACCTAGGACATAGAGTGGGGAGTGGTAAGATAAGACCAGAACCTGCCAAAGTGGAAGCCATTCAGACATGGCCTGCACCTGTTACAAAAAGCAGGTGAAGGCATTTTTAGGGACTGAAGGATACTACAAAAAGTTCATCCCCAGTTATAGTACCATAGCTGCTCCCCTCACAGACCTGACAAGGAAAAATAGACCAGATAAGGTGGCGTGGACCCCAGCATGTGAGCAGGCATTCCAGATGCTTAAAGAAGTTTTGGAAGGACCCCCTGTGTTAGCCAGTCCAGATTACAGCAAATAATTTGTTGTGCAGGTAGATGCTTCACACCACAGGGTGGGGACTGTATTTAGCCAGATTTCTTCAGAGGGAGAAGAGTATCCAGTGGTTTATCTCAGTCGTAGGCTCCAACCCAGGGAGGAATGCTATGCAGCTGTAGAAAAGGAATGTCTAGCCATAGTGTGGGCACTGCAGAAACTCCAGCCTTATCTTATGGAAGGAAATTCACTGTTATGACAGATCACAACCCCCTAACCTGGTTAACCAGAGCCAGCCAGCAAAATGCCAAGTTGCTAAGATGGAGCCCAGGTTTGCAAGCATATATGTCAGTGCAGCACCGCAGTGAAATTAGCAATGTCTGTGCAGATGGGCTATCATGACAGGGAATGGGGTAAGGTATACTCAGATAGACCTAACCCTCCCAAGCAGCATTTCTCAATTGTTACTTGAAAAGCTAGTTTGAGTTCTCCAGGGGGGAGAAATGTGAAGGCTGCCAGCCTAACCAGATAGAATTTTATAGATAATTCTATCATTTGTAGATATTAATGCAAGACACAGGCTTGTTGTCTTAAATGGAAAAAAAACTGCTGTTAGATGTGGTGCTGAAAAAAAATGAAACAACAGTGCTCTCTGCTGACCATGTAAAACATGTTGTGACCCTTTGATCTAAAGTCGGCTCCAGCCTGTCTAGATGAAGACATTCTTTCTATTGTCTTAACCGAGAGTTAAATTGCTAGCTTTAAACATGCAAATGCATTTTTATTGCTCTGCTTCCTGACCAGATGCAAGATAACACAAGGAGATGTTAAGAATGTAAATGTAGTTTCTGTTAGCCTGGGAACCCAGAGAAGTGTGAATAATGATGTAATGGGAACCAGGAATATGATTTTCAAAACAGTCTTGACCATCCAACTGACCAGCACTGTCTTGCTCTATAAGTAAGTTTATCTTAGATTTCTGTTTTCTGTTAGTCTAATCTTTTCAGTTTCTAGATATTTCTAAGTGTTTTTCTGTGAATTATTTTACGTATTTCCCCATGAACTCTGAACTGTTGACTAGCACTGTGTAGTAAAAAGTATTGTCTTGTGTTTTTAATATTTATTATTAAATATTTTTAAACCTTTCATCTGTGGCTGTTTTGTGTAGAGGTAATTTAAGCTCTAGAGTGCATTGCATATTTATAGTGATTACTGTACCAAGTCACTCTAATAAGCCTTGACTGTTTAGTTATACTACCAATTGGATAATAATATTGCATAGTAATAATTGGACACCCTTTTAAGGGCCTTTGAGTAGCTGATAAATATTAGCTGGATGGAAGCAGTGATTTTTACTGTATAGTCTGGGTAAACAGGGCACAGCTGGAGAACCTGTGCCAGCCTTCCCCAGAAGTGTCTGTGTGGTTGTATAAACTCTTATCTCAAAGTGTGTGTGTGTGTGTCAGCTACTTGGGCAGGGACACAAAGCACTGGTTGGACAGAGAGGGTGCTGGAGATTTTAGTTTGCCCAGCTGGCTAAGATCTGGACCCTATAGCTATGCCAGTGGGGAGTCTTACTGGGGACCTGGAGAGCAATGGAGTGACCAGCCCTGGACTGACTGTGATCTCTGTGTGCTCTTAAGGGAAATTGCACTTTACTGTGTGTATTTGTTATCCTTTCCTCCTATATGAGATGCCCCTCCCTGGTGTTAGTGGTGAGGATTGAGGCTCCTTGATTGCTTTTCCAGGGCATGGGCTTTCCATGTTAGTGAGTACTACATCCAAGATTTTTGACCCTCTTGTGTGCTGACTTGCTGTACCAGAGCATTTACATTGACAAAGTCCAAGAATCTGTGAGCCAACATGTTTGTGGTTGTGTATGGTTCCCAGTCGATGGTAGGGTAATTAAAATTACTCATGAGTAAGGTTTTAGGCTGTATGGCAAGTGACTAAAATATGCTTTTCCTGTTTCATGTTGGTGGACCTATATCTAGCTATGATGTAGTAAGAGACTTTGCCTATAGTTAATTGGACATAGAAGTAGATCAAGAGAGTCATACTGTTTGACCAGTTTTAAGGTGTACTTATCCTTAATGAAGAGGGATATTCCTCCTTCTTTGGTTCTTTCCTGCTCAGTTTGTGGTCTGAACATATGGAAGACACTATAGCCCTGCACAGCTGTGGTGCATTCAGTGCCTTTGAACCATGTTTTGGTGACTGCACAAATGTCAGCCTCTTCCAAAGTGAAGAGTGATTCCAGGGAGTGCACTTTCTTGTTTAGACCCTTTCCATTAAGCAGCAGTACCTTGAGTTTATCTAGAGAGGATTTTGTTATGTTGGGAGGTTGGCTATTTTAACTCTGCTTAAAAAGGCACAATAGGGAACGTTAATGCCTTTGCCACTGTCAAAATCCTAGAAGAGATAGGAGCAGGCCATCTCTGGCAAAGCAATATGGCCTGTTGACCATATCTTCCCAGGCTGACACATATCGGATACCCTTGGTCTGACACCAGATGCTAAGCCAATTGTTAAAGTCAGTCATTATTTGTTTGCATTGTGGCATATCCTTGGAGAACGTAAAATCCTGCTTAGGGCCAGGCTTATACCTGCCTGTGACACATAATCTGAGAGCTCAGTCATGTCACTTTTCATATAGTCCAGTGATGTACCTCTCAAGTCATTCACCCCCACATGGATTATGATGGAGATTATGCTGGTTCTTGTGGTTGAGTGACTTGAGTGCTTGAATGACTTGACAGATCCTGGCACCCGAGGCAGCTAACTGTAACCTGCTCCTTATCCAGCCTGGTGAGAGCAACATCCATGTGTCTCACAATGGAGTCACCTATGACAAATACATTAGGTTTTGTTGTGTTATGCCTTATGGGCTTATTTGTTGAGACACTGGTGTGTGTGTTATTATGTGTCATGGTTGTTTTTTGCATTGTCATATGTGTAAGTGGGTTCTGTTTGGAAGGCCTCTGATCTTTTGGTAAGTTAGTAGTGAGTACCTTCGCATATGCGGGTTTATGCATTGTGTCCTTATTTAGTTTGGGAAGTATGTGTGTGCTGACAACCTGTTTATTATTTGATTTGTACTTATGAGAGTCTTGCCTCCAATTTCACAGTATAATGACATATTTCACATAACGTATTTGTTTCAGGAGTAGGTGGTTGTCAGTATACATGAGACAATTGCTGCATTGCCTCGATTTGCCCATGTCTATTGGGCTGGCCAGAGAGATGAAGGGAAACTGCCCATCAATGAGAGCAGGCTCTTACTGTAGGTTTTATTAGGGGATGGAATGGGTTAATTTGACAGGACTGTAATGGTAGTGCCGAGACTACAAAATAGACCTATAGTTTGTGTAGGCTAAGGTTGATCAGTAAGGCAACACTGCAAATGAGTTGCTCTTAGTGTTGCAGAAAAGCTTGGAAGGGTTTCACTGACAGCTGTTTAAGAGAAAAACAGAGCTTCTAGGCTTTTGTGTATATACAGAGCACTGCTAACTGGCACAAAACTTAAATATAGGCAAAGAAAACAAGTTTTAAGCTAACAGTCAGAAAAGGACACAATAAGCCTTCTCCCAGCAGTCATCAATCAATCTTTCTCTCTCTCTATTTTTAGACCTAGGAATCAATGCTTTTAATAATTTTTTTCCTGAGCAAAAAGTAAGATTTCATCTTACTGTTTTTGTCAAACTCTCATTAAAGTGTTTTCCTTTCTTTACTTCAAAAACTTTACTAAAGCTTCATTTTCAATAGTACATGCTCATTAAACCACACTGTTGCTAAGTCTTTTTTGCAGTTTCAGCAGTTTAGCTGAATCTGAATCATTAAAAGGTTGCAAATGTGTGGGTCACTTTACTTAATATATTGTGATGCTAACAGAGCCTAATAATGTACTAAATGTTGAGTTCCTTAGTGCTTTGAATGGCTTTTGTCTTACAAAGTATTGCAGTGCAGATGTATTTGAGAAATCCTTAGAACAAAGAACAAACTGCTGCTGCCACCAAAATTGTAACACTGTAAACAGAACTTTACAATGCTACTAAGACAAACTGCTTAATACAAAAAACAAAACTTTCAGGTTCAAATAACCCTTCATAAGTGTATAACAACAGAAAATAACAGTCCACTCATATACACACACAGCCTACAAATTAATCAATTGATGAACAATTAAAACCTTAAAGTGAAAACAATATTAATGCAGGCATATTTATTTAAATTTCAACACAGATTTCAAAGACACTGTTTGGTTTATCCCAGGTAGTGTATCAGCATTCATTCTTAAAATCCATTCTTATCCTTAATTTCCAGTTTGTTATTAATATCACCCCTTCTTAAATTTTGAAAAAGTTTATCTATAATCCTAAAAGTAAAAATATGGGCGTTTCCATATTCATTAGTATGATAAGCTAGTGAATTTGTGCTAACGTTCCTTCTTATGTCTGACCTGTGTTCAGTGATTCTATCTTTATGTCTTCTAGTGGATTTACACACATAGAAAGCTGTACATGACTTAAGAAGTTGCAAGATAAACTGTGTGTGCTGTATTACATGTTGCAAAACATCCAAATCTATATTCTTTTTTAGTAACTGGATGAATAAAAGAACCACCTTTACTAATAGCATCACAGTAGCAGCAATTATATCATGGAGTAGTACCATTCCTATTAGTAATTTATTTATCTAACACCACACACATATCTTTAAAGCACAATTTCTGTTTCAAACTAGGGAATTTTGATATGAGAAACTAGGGGCTTTATCTATTATGGAGTGCAATTCAGGTAGGGATCTTAGGATACACCAATTATTATTTATACGTCTCCTTATATCACTAGTATTTGTATTAAAAGTTGTAACATACCACAATTTCTCTTCCTTTTTTGTGGACCATTCCACTTCAATGGATTCATCTGTGTTTGTTGCTCCAAAATAAGGTTTAGCACTAGATGTCCTTAATTGTATAATTTCGTCAATTTCCCTATCCAGATTTTACTCATTGTAACCCCTCACAATAAAATCATTTTTCAATTCATTAATTTGTTGTTGGCATCTATCTGTTGATGTATTTAACCTACTCATTCTCATAAATTGTCCTCTAGTTATGCCCTTAAATACATGTGGAGCATGCTTGCTGTTGCAGTTTAAAAACTTATTTTTATGCACTGGCTTTTTAAACACTGTGGTCTCTAAGTTAATACCATTATAAATAATAGAGACATCAAGAAAATTAATACAACTTGTAGAACTGGTCATGGTAAATTTCCAAAAATTAGTGCTTGCATTCAGATATTCCAAAAAAAAAATCTAATTCAAGCTTCATGCAGTGCCATATAAAAAAGATGTCACCAACAAACATTTAAAACAACTCATATTTTTTGAATAACACATAGGTCCATTATAAACAAACTCACTTTCCCATTTATCTAGTACTAGGTTAGCGTATGTGTTAGCAACGGGCATGCCCATTGCTACACCTGATATTTAATGATAAATTTTATTATCAAATACAAAATAAGTATTTTCTAATACTAGCTCTAGCAACTCACATAAAGTTTCAACATATCTACCACTAATTTGACCATATTTACTTAATAATTCCCTTATAGCATCCAGACCATATTTATTGGGGTATTACAGTGAACAATGATTGGATGTCCAACACTACCATCCAAAAACCTGTATTCTCATTCTGACAGAACAAATAAGTCAAACATATCTAAAAACCAGCAGTGTATTTTATATAACTTTTAACATATCTGAAATATTCTGACAATTTATTTTTGCAAAGACAATAGTTCCATTATCCATCCCCGTCCTGAGATAATATATGTCATTGGGGGATTATCTAAACATTTATGGACCCTAGGCAGTCCATATAGTATAGGAATCTTTGGAGCAGGAACAGTAAAAAAAATAAATCAACATTTATGTCATTCATTGCCTGCAAATTAAATATTGCCATATTAATCCTTGTAATACAATCACTCACATCTTTGTTATTAACTAAATTAAAAACATTAAGATCAGATAAAAAATTTACATACTTTCAAAATATTTAGTTTTATCCATTATAACAACAGTGCCACCTTTGTTTGCTTCTTTAATCACAGTGTCCTTATTCATACAAAGTCTTCATAGTGATTCACGTTCTGGTACTGTTAAATTAAAAAACTTACAAAAACGACCACTGTCATATAACTGTCTTATCTGCATGTGATATAAGTCATGAAATGCAGTAATAACTGGGTGACTATTTGGTATAAATGTACTTGTTCATTTAAAAATATCACCCTTTACAGTCATATTATGCTTCAAGATTAATTTCCAGTCCAAACTCCATATAAATAATTTTAAGTCAATAAGGGCATTATTCAGGCCCTCTAATGTAGATGGTATGAATTTTGACCCCCTTACTAAACAAGGAAACATTAACTTTAATTTTGATAACTTAACCACATGGTTCTCATTCACAGTACCTGTTAGCAGAGTCATTTCTGTGGGTTGGAAAGGCTTCTGCGCCTTCCTTGTTTCCTTTGAACTGAAGACCTCTGGAACATTCCCGTTTCCTCATAATTACCTCCTCCGGTAGTCTCAAACATATAGGATGTCGGCCATGCTGAAAACCCATTTTAGGACACTTGGCGCTTTTTGTAGATTGCGTGCATGGAGCTGATGATGTCAATGCTTCATTCTCATTGGCCCATTCATTGCCATATCAACCTGATGTAAATCAATTTGGTTGTCCTGAATGTGGATTTGCTTACTATTAGTTAAAGGTGCTGTAATGTTGTCTAGCGTATCCATAGATCTCATCATTTTTTTAGGATGAATTACAGCCTTCTTCTCATTATTGTCAATGGGCCACTTTGATTTTGGCCAGGAAAATATCTGGCCATTGTTATAATCATTTGTGTCCCAATTTATTTTATGCTTTTTAGCCTTCTCAAGGCTTTCATCCAATCTAGATAGTTTGTCTAATAACTTATCATAGTCTGTGAGAAACTTAGTAAAGAAGGCAGAAGATGAAATCTTAATTTCCAGCTCATTAATTTCATTACGCAGATCGGATTCAATCTTTAGAAAAAAGTCATTCATTAAGGTCATGTAATTCAGACCTAGCTGTAGGCTGTATGTGATTAGTATATAATTGGACTGTTATTTTCTGTTGTTATACACTGATGAAGGGTTATTTAAACCTGAAAGCTTTGTTTTTGTATTAAACAGTTTGTCCTAGCATGTCAAGTTCCTGTTTTATGCTTGAAGACTTTACAAGTGGACTGTGACTTTATTCTATATTTTGGTCTTTGCCTTTTTACACTATAAACAGACCCATTAGTGCTACTTGAGACCTCCCAAATGCTGTATCAGTGAATCATGCTTGAGATGACAGTGGACACCTTGCTTGGTTTGTGATGTTGGCACAGTAAGTTCACATAGTGGTGATGACCCTATTCTAGCTTTGAACAACAAATGAAAGTGGGGAGGGGTATTGACATTGTTATATATTATGTGCATTCACAACATACCATATTCTATACAAGGATTCAGTGAGTGGGTGTTATGACATAAGGAACTTTTCACTTCCATGGACGTATGGGTTCTTAGCTATAGTGCCTCCTACTAATCACCATTAGCATGGACACAAACAAATAGTTTTATGTGGTGAGAAGGGATTCATTTTATAAAAGGTAATCTAAAAACTAAGAGATTACATAAGTGAAGAAGAATTAAATGGTTCACAGAGTGTTATAATTCTGTGCAATTCGGAAGTTGCAGAATTAATATATCTGATTATGTAGCTTTGGTCTTTTTCACCCTTGTATATTGGCCATTGCTTTAAATCACCACATTAGATTTCCTCCTTTGCAGATGTTTTCTTCATCTGTAGAGAACATTCATTTGAACTAGTATATAGTAACATCGTCTTGTGTTGTTGTTCATTCATAATATAGTTGCTGTGATGCTGTTTTCTATTCTTAATGTAACTGCCTTACCATAACTACTCACAGTATACCAAGTGTACTATGCTTAGTTAAATAAATTTGCATACTATTTATTTATTTATTCATTCATCACTCAGTTGGAAAATGAAGTACACACAAGCCTCTTTTTCAGATCCAAGAGCACTATCTCGCAAAGCGTCTTGCTCAATCACACAGCAGGCAAATGGAGGCTGAGTGAATCAAACCGTGGAGTACAGAATGAAGTTTATTAACAGAGCACTGATGACAAAAGGAGCACTTTACTAAAGGAGGGAGTTTCATCCACAAGCTTAGTTAATCCTTCCATCTGTGAAGCTAATTACCTTCTGTATAAGACACACACACACACACACACACACACACACACACACACACACACACACACACACCTCAAATCCTCATCTCTGTCATTACAAATGGAAGCTGTTCTCTATGTACTCTGGCTTGTTAAGTGACATAATTAGAGGCTCAATGCTAATCATTTGAGCAGATGCTGTCATAAACCTACCCCCTTTTCTGCAGATGTTGTATATAGTTTGCTTTTATCCTTTTACTATTGAATGTTGCCTTATCACAGTGTGTTGGTTTTATTACTCATAGCGCTTCAAATAGCACCAAGTTAAGGAAATTCCTAAAGACTACACAGAGAGCTTCCTAAACAATGTGTAAGCCACTTGAACTTTCTGAAAGTTTTAAGGAAGTTTTCATACTATAACCCTAAATCGCATTTCATTCATTGAAATACTTTTGCACTAACTGGACAATATGTCTGTTTAAAGGGGTACAGGATGTCATGTTTAACAATATGCCTTATCTGAACCTTGCAAAAACTGGGATAATTAGTAATGGCACAGTGGGATGTTTCCCAGGGAAGACATTTTTTTTTCTGTCTTGACTATTACCTGGTTGATAAGATTTATAATCCAGGAAATATCAATAGGTAAACAAATAAGACTCCAGTGCAACTGAGTCTAAGGTTGATTTAGTCTTGCTTATGGAAATTTGAGTCCAAAACTAAACAAAAACTGAACTAGATAAACCCTGCTGCATCCAAAAGCAAATTCCACAGTAAAATAAAACATTCCTGCTGCTTAGGTTAAGGTGTCTTTAGAAATAATTTAAGCAGATATGAGTGAAAAAAAACAATTAATTTCACATCTCTTTCTTCAAGTTATCTGGAAATTTGCATATATAAACATCCAGTTAGGATTCCTATATTTAATCCTTGTAGCAAAGATATTGAATAGCATTAGCGGGACTAGTATACCCCATGGAAATCTACTAGACTCCCAGAGTACCTTACTACGTATTTTTCCAGCTGTTTTCTGCTGGATGGACAGTTGCATGTTTAAATCGTTATTCTGTATTTAAAAAAATAAGGCTGATAATACTGTCTGAGAGAGGAGCAGGGTCAGTGAACTATACCATGTTTCTGAAAACTATGGGAATGTATTTATTTGTTTAATTGTCACTGGTTGGTTCCACTATATTTGACCTATTTAAGGGAAAATACAAGGTGATATTAATAATGAATAGAGATAATTTGGTCTAGACTTGTATCTGGATTCATACCTAAAGTTGAAAAGATGAACTATTATTGATTTTTGGCTATCAAAAAATGTTGGAGGAAAGAAGCAGATATTTTTAATAAGTCTATTCATCTGACTGACAGTGGTGCAGTGTAGTGCTGTTGCCTCACAGCAAGAGGTTATCCGATTCAATTCCGGGCTGGATTGCCTTTTGTAGGAATCTGCATGTCCTCCCTGCATTCATGTGGGTTTCCTCCATGTGCTCCTCCCACATTACAAAGACATGCATCTGGAGCATTTCTCCCCGGGCCTCCTCTAAAAACTGACTTCATTCCAAGTAACTCTCCAACTTTAAACCAAAATAAACACAAAAATGGAAAATGAACACCCAATCACAATGTTTTGTTAGTGCTTTCGTTTACTTCTCATAGGTAAACTTCATCAGACAAATTCATTTTAAAAATGCTTCACTTATATACAATTTTAAACAATGACATCACCAAATCACTTGAAAATTTTAAAGGCACATTACATTAAAGGTACTGATACATAATATTCACTCAACAGAAACATTCTATTGGTAAACATTAGTTCATAATGACCCTAAAACATAAAAAATATATATGTATATATATATATAAAATGTAAAATATAAAGTAATATATGTATATATATGTAAATCTCACATACAAGTGCAAATTCTGTATAATATTTATTTATTTCAAATGGGCAAATATAAGCCCATTATCTCATAAGTGCTTTCATTTTTAGAATACTGCCTATAGAAATAGAATCATTTAAACCTGGATGGACCATGGCATTCAATTTTAACTGCCATAAAAGTTATTTTTCTTCTAATTTAAGTGAAGTGAGTCCAACCCTCTTATTTTCACATACACTGTCAATAATCATAAACTCGAATTTATGACTTGGGTTATAATATATGTGTTTTGCTAAAGCATTATTCAAATTAGCCTTCCCAACAGCATAAAGATGTTCGTAAATTCGTTTTTTCAGAGGTCGATCTGTTTTTCCAACATAAAAAGCGTTGCAAAATTTACAAACACCAATATATACGACCCCTTTAGAATTACAATTAAATTTACCCAGTATATCATATTTACTATTTAGGAAATGTATAGACTTACCTATTTTAATATATGTACACCATTTACAGCATTCACATTTGTACATGCCATTATAAGATGAAAATTCATACAACGTTTGATGCTCTAAAAGACATTTAATGTTCATACATCTCCTAAAGGTAAATCTGGGGCATTCACCAACAATTTTCTGAATGTTCTGATCCTCAATTAGGAAACTCCAATTCTTGTATAGGATAAACCTAATAATAGGGGAATCCAGAGTATATGTTGTAATAAAACTCAATCTATCATTATTAGGTTCTACGCTATTATTATTAATAGATGTGGCAATTGATGTTTGATCTAGAACATCATGTACACTGAGGTTAGAGTGACATTCTAAAATTGTAAGATCTGAATTCAACAATTGGTTTCCACATGTTTCATTCAATAATGGCTTAAACCAACCTCTTACTCTTTTCTGATAAACCTCATCAACAAGTTCATTCAACCAATATTCAGGATACCCATGTTTCAAAAACATCATTTTCAAATTGTTACATTCATCAACAAAATCCGATTCCAAGGAAACCATTCTAGCCGCCCTTACTAGTTGCCCTTTAACTACAGCTTTTTTCTGAAATTCTGGGTGGCAACTAGTAAAATGTAAAAAGGTGTTAGAATAAGTGGGTTTCCTATATATTTTTGATTGAAATCTACAGTTAAAATGATCTTTTATTATATCCACATCTAGATAAGAAATTCTCTCAGTGTGGAAGTCCCATGTAAACTTCAGGAATTCAGTATAATTCATAATTTCTTCCATGAAAAGTTTGACAGATTGTTCATCCCCTCTCCATAGAATGAATATATCATCCAAAAACCGGGTATACCAAACAACTTTTTGTTTAAATACAGAATTTTTAAAAAGAAAATGCTTCTCCCAAAAAGCCATTACTACATTCGCAAAAGTACCCCCACGTGGGGAACCCATGGCAGCACCGGTATTTTGGAGGTAATATTCCTGTTCAAACATAAAATAGTTGTTCTTCAAAACTAATTCTAATAAATGTAAGACCAAATCAATAATAGTACCTTCCACATGTTTCTCCAATAGAAATTCTCTCACCCAATTACATCCGATATCACGGGGTATAACAGTGTACAAATCACGTACATCAATGGTGAGAAAATGTAGATCCTCGGAGAATTTGATATTATTCAAACCCTCCAAAAAGGCCCAAGAGTCCTTACATATTTGAAGTTCATCACAGATGGCGATTTTTAATTTATTATCAACAAATTTAGCACAGCAATAGGTAATAGACTGTTTACCATCCACTGTGGGCCGAAAGGGTGGTTCTTTAACATCCTTATGAATTTTGGCAACCCAAAAATTACAGGAATAAGTGGTTGATTAATGCAAAGATATTTAAATGTATCCATATCTATGTTGCCATCAATAAACAAATCATTAATGTAGCCCTTAAATTATTGATATGCTCCATTCAATTCATTTTTTGATACCTTCATATATGCACCATTCATCAAAAGTTTTTTCATTTTCTCTATATATTTCTCATTGTCAAACAATACTAGTCCCCCTCCTTTATCTGGTTTAACAATTCGAATATTGGCAAATCTGAGACATCTTAATGCCTCATTTTCATCTTTTGTTAAATTAAACCGTTGTGCATTGTATGTATTTCTATTAATAAAAGAAGTTCTGATATCATTAGAACATACTTTCTCAAATAGAGAGATAGTTGGATGTAATGGGGCGTTAAAAGTACTAGCAATTCTAAATTCATTCACAATAGAAGACTTATTACCAAACATGACATGCAGGTTTATGGTAGTTAAAATTGAATGCCATGGTCCATCCAGGTTTAAATGATTATATTTCTATAGGCAGTATTCTAAAAATGAAAGCACTTATGAGATAATGGGCTTATATTTGCCCATTTGAAATAAATAAATATTATACAGAATTTGCACTCGTATGTGAGATTTACATATATATACATATATTACTTTATATTTTACATTTGATATATATATATATATATATATATATATATATATATATATATATATATATATATATACATATATATTTTTTATGTTTTAGGGTCATTATGAACTAATGTTTACCAATAGAATGTTTCTGTTGAGTGAATATTATGTATCAGTACCTTTAATGTAATGTGCCTTTAAAATTTTCAAGTGATTTGGTGATGTCATTGTTTAAAATTTTATAAAAGTGAAGCATTTTTAAAATGAATTTGTCTGATGAAGTTTACCTATGAGAAGTAAACGAAAGCGCTAACAAAACATTGTGATTGGGTGTTCATTTTCCATTTTTGTGTTTATTTTCATTCCAATTAAGACTTTCCCAGTTAACAAATGTTAAATAAATAAATCCTTTACATCTACCTTTGTTATTAACAGCTGATACAAATGGGACTTCAACTTTAAAGCTGAATGGTGCAGGTTGACAACAAAGGAGTGTACCTCACCTTACACTGAACTATTTTGTCAATACTGGATTATACATTCAGGCTTCTTATAGGTGGATAGAATACCCCACTAAATTTGTATGGATTTTTTCCATTTGTGAAATATATTTTGGAGGAGTCTACATAATATGTTTTCTGTATTCAGGAGTGCCACCATGCCATCCTTTTCCCATTACATTTTATGTATTAACTATAATATTTTTAAAAATGACAACTACTAATAATACTTCCAATTTACTTAATACATCCGCCATCACTGTTCCTAATCACAATGCTGCATTCCAGTTTCTAGTGATGTGAGTTGTTTTAAAATCATTTATACTCGTCTTTGACTTTGGTGACAAATTGTTTCTTAAATTTCCAAACAATCATAAAAACTGTTGTGTAAAAATTCAGTAGTCACCTCTTGTATCCACATGTTTAAATACTTCAAAATACTTCATTTTTGATGGTAAGCAATTTCTATTCTGTTCAGTTCTATTTAATTATTGCTAGTTGAAATAACTTGCAGATGTAGTAGTCTTTACCCCTTAGATATGAAGATGACACAAGATTATTCAAACTACCCTATACTCAGGCAGTAGTTAAAAAAAAAACAGTAACAGAATTTTTCCCATAATTTGAAAAAAGCAAATCAAATATGAACCACCGACAGTGTCACATACTTCAGAAACCTTCTCTAAAAGCATTTTCTACAAGAAAGCAAATATACTTGCTTTGACACACTATTTTAGTCATACTATAATAATCATACTCTCACCTCAAATATTCCCTCTTATTCAACATTATTAATGTATAAATAAGATCAACTTTCTAAACTTTTGTTATCCAAATATTTTCAAAGCAATAGCATGTTATACTAAACTCTACCTGCCTACCCTCTTCTCCTTATTTTTTCTACTTTAAACCCTTTCTCACTATTTATCAGTTACTAGCTAGTCAGCTGTGACTGACTGTGTTTTCTGCTGTAGGACTGTGTACCCTTGACACTCTAACTTAACCTCTGCTGACTTACTTATCTTGCATTCTCACTCTGTCTCCACGTCTGCTATCCAGCATCTCTGATAACCATTGACTTTTTCTGACCTAATTACCATTTCCTTCCTTAACTCTGTCTATGCTTACTTGTCCCTAACTACCCCACTAGCTTTCATGTTTATAAAAGTTTCTGCAAGCTGTCAACCAATTTCTCATCTCTTCTCACTACCATAAATCCAAAACTTTCATTAACTTGGATGAAAAGAAAGACTACTTCTACATTTTGTTCCTGGTATATAAAGACCATAGAGTATGAATATAGACAATAATATTTTTATATTAGGATAGAACTTCTCACTAGATCATCCTATTTTTCTTTTATCAGGTTTGAACCTCTGACTGATGTCTGTATGACTTATTGCTTTTCAGTCAACTGTAGACTGGTACATGTTAGATTTTCAACAAATATTCAGTATATGCTAGACTTTCTGCAATTTTAGTATGTTAAACTTTAAAAAAAAAGTATTCCCTTTTGATTACTTCATATGCTATATTGCAAAAATATACTTTGTATATGCTATGGAATTTGTAAGGTCAAGTGATGGAATTCACAAAAGGCTACCACAAGTCGTAAACCCTAGCATGATTTGAAAACTGGCTGATGGTCACTAGAATCACCACAGTGGGCTTCCTCTACAGCCATGCTAAATGCTAATAAGGCATTCTGCACAAGTAACCTATGCTAATTTGCCATGTGCTCTCCCCTGGAAATACATCAGTTAGGGAGAACAACTCATGTGTGTAAATTAACATGGCTGGTTAATGACCGTGGCCAAAATGCTGCATTCCTCCATTGTAGTGAATGGGGCAGACCATGTAAAAGATAATAACAGGTAAGTGACTATGTAGAGGAAGTGGTAATGGTGTGTGAGTGTGCGTGTGTATGTGTGTGGCAGTTTGTGTGTATGAGAATTTCCGAGTGAGTCTGTGCGTATGTGTTTGTTTGCTTTGGTGGATGCAGTAGATGGTAAGGTGCTGCTGAACACTGGTACACCCACCTCTGTCTGTGTGTTTACTATATGGTGTATTCATGCCGTAGTTCAGTGTCAGCTGCCTGCATTGGTGATTTACCCTATTATCTAATTCCTCATTCTCCATGCTGCGCTTTCACTGCTAGCTACATTCATTACATTTGTGAGGAGACCGTCTACAAAGCGCAAGCAGGATATTCACCAAAACATGCAAAATACTCCAGGCGCAAAGACATGGATCAGATGAGTTTGGGGCAGACATGTTTCATTAATCATATGGCAAATTATGAATTCTACAACTGTTTTTTTTTTTTTTTTTTACAGGGTGATTTCATATTTGATGATACACAATAGAAGCAGTATATTGTTACATATAATTAGTATTGAAGCGGCCACTGCTGATGCAGTGTTGTATTGTGTGACATATAGTCTACACTGTAGTATCAGAAAATGAACAAAACAGTCAATTGGACAAGGCTCAATAAGCCAGTTAAAAGTCATCCTCTTATATGATAATCAGATTGTCTGGCCAAACACTACAGTAGACCTAACCACAATGCACAAACAGCATTAGTCGAATAATAAATCGTATCATCACCCAGAGTAACAATGGCTTCACTACTGCACATCTTTTACTAGACTTTTCCAAAGTATTTGATACAGTTAATAACAATATTTTAATACAGAAAGTGAAAGCAGTTGGCTGCTCTCCAACAGTATATGACTGGTCGAAATCCATCTGAGCTGATAAAATCCAACCAGTAGCATGGCAAAACTGCCTATCCAACTCTTTTAACTGTGACATGGGGTACCACAAGGTCCATTTTCAATCTGCTTCTCTCTATTGTCTTTACAAATGACACCCATCAGTACACTAAAGGTCTCAAGTTTCTGACTACAATGACAACTCATCATTTTTTTCTTGGCCAAAATCTTGTGCTCCTTTTTAAATAACTGTTTCCTGAGGCAGAATAATGCTGGATCTAGACTGTCTAAGATGCATTAAAATTGTATTAGTTTGCCACAGTCTTTAAGCCCATTGACATTCTGTGCAAGATGTGTAATACCATCAGCATTTAATAAGCTTAGATAATTTAGTATCCGGAGCACATTTAAAATGAAACCTGACCCTACCCCAATGTTAGTTTTCTGTTTGCTGCCTGGGCCCATTGATTCTGCTGTAAATTCACCCATATTAACTATTTGTATTCAACCAGTTGGGCATATACGTATACACACACACACACACACACATATATATATATATATATATATATATATATATATATATATATATATACATATATATATGAAATAATTTGACCTTTATCATGGCTTAGCTGCAAAGTGGTTTGTGATTGTTTTGTTGCAGTTCAGAATGTTGTTGCAGAACATTGCAGTTCCGCATTCAACACAAGAAGCTCTGTGTTTAGCGATTTTTGATTAGCCCGTATACTGGCATACGGGCCAATTAAAAATCGTTAAACACGTAGCTACTTCTGTTTAATGCAGAACACAAGAAGCTCCTTGTTTAGCGATTTTTGATTGGCCCGTATGCCAGGTATACAGGCCAATCAAAAAAAAAAAAAAAAACAAAGCGGAGGCTGGCTGGGATTTAAATCGGCAGGGCAGGACTCGGGATCAGGCTGCTGATCTCGGGACAGTCCCGCCCAAATAGGGACATCTGGCAACCCTGGTCCCATCTCTATTACATCTAGCAACTCTTCCCTGTGACATATTCTGTTCATCTGCATCCTGTGTCATCTGCTGCTCTTTTATATGGGAGCTCACTGTCCTGTCACTCCACAACATTGACTGTGATAGGCTTCCCACTTTTTCCTTTTACTTCTCTGGCTGTGCAACTCCAACAAAACTTCTGTACTAGTTTCCTATGGAAGGTTCCAAGGGATCAGTTTTAGTCTCAGCTTAGAGAGAAATAGATATAGGAATCTATGAATCAAAAACATGTGCATACATTAAATTATAATAATGTAGTTATGATGACTTTACAGTACAGGCAGGAAAAAAAATGTATATATAATATGGAGAGGAACAGTCGAAAGTGTGTATTATATAGCTCTTTACAGTGTAGTCAGTGATTCCTGCTCCCTGCATTTGAAGTGATATTGTACAAACTTGTTAAGCGGTAGACTGATGGAGAAGAGCAAGAATCTGTTAGTTCATCAGTCTGGAGTGGTGCTGTCTGCATGAGACATTACTGGGAAGATAATGTTTTAGCTGTGCTTAGTGTTTTGATTAAGAAGATATTTTCTTGCGATCAGCATAGATAGGTATGTGCACTTTAGGGACAGTAAAGAGAAGAAATGATCTGTGCATTGTAATTTTGTTGTATGGTAAGATGTGGGTAGCTTTGATTTCTGTGGTTGTAGGGAGAGTGTTTCCTTATTATGATCAGAAAGGAAATTGAGTGGCTATTTAGGTCTTTGAAAATATGAATGCACAGTAAGCTTTCAGTTAACCGGCACCCATGGGGATTGGTAGATGCCAAATAACTGTAGTTTCTGGTTGCTTGAGAGTTACTATTAAAAATAGGCCTGACTAATACTTTACTCTATACTATTTGTTTGGTTTGACTTGTTCTCATGTTGAGGAGAGAGGAAATTTATTCCTATCTTCCTTTTTAAAACTCTAAAACTCTAAAAAAAAAAAAAAAAAAATACATGAAAATTTTACAGTATTTCTTTGATATTTTTTTTTTTTTTGCCAGTTGCTTGAGTTCCTGTTAACTGAGAGTTTACTGTATAAGAGCAGGTTGGATCTTTGTCTGCCAGCCAGTTTGCTTTTTGTAGAGTTGTTCAGTATTTTTAATGTTTAATTTTTCCAAGACTTTTGGGTTTCTAATATCATGATGGGAATGGACCCCATTCCTAAGTCAAAGTATGATTAAAGTTCAAGAAATGAGTAGTGTTTCAATATTTGATGTTAGCCAAAAGTGCTCTTTACAGCACCTGCAATGTACCCAGAATTGACTCCTTTTGCAGTTTATATAGAGTTGCATGTATCGGTAACATATTTAAATACAACTGTAATTCATTTTTTTGGAAGACCCATTGCTCTTACTACTATTGCAAATGTCTGGGTATCCTTCTAACACATTGCCCTCATTTCTGCCTGCATGTCCTGGCATTTTATAACTTTCTCTCTCTCTGTAATCACTGGTGCAGCAATTTCAATAAGTGCTTCTTTTGTCTCTTTCAGTTGATTACTACATCTGGTTTTCTCACATGTATTTATTTTACTGTTGGTAATGGGTGCTCTCATGTGATATAAACTTCATCAATTTCTATAATGCTTTGTGGTCATGTTTCCTGCTTCTCAGCTACTTCAGTATTATAATGTTTGCACAATCCCCAGTGCAACAGTCTTGGCACATTGTTATGCCTTTCACTATACAGGCCTTCCGCCATTAGTGTATCACACCCAGCAACAAGAGGTGCGACTGTTGTACAAAATCTGCATTTGTCTGTTTCTCTGGCATGTTCAATGGTCTTTGTAAACCAACATATAAGTAATCCACCATCCTGGGATGCCAATATTATCCTTTTGTCTTTTAGTTTAGATTCACCCCTCCTTAACCATTCGTGCATTAGATCTTGATTGGCATGAGGTTGTTCCAGGAGTTTTCTGTACTTTCCACTATATTTATGCATTTTTTAATATGTTAATATTGGAGAGAGGATTTTGTTCTTCTTTGATTTGGATCCAAAGAGCAATGCTTTTGTTTTGGAAGAGCTGAGAAGAAGTTTTTAATGCTGTAGAGAGTGATTGATGAACCTGCAGATTCTATTGGCAGTTATCTGAATCATTGTAGAATTCCTTTTTGAGGTGTACTATTACTGTGAGTGGTTATTCTAGCTGGGATTTCCTTTTTGAGGTGTATGCTGTTAGTGGAGTGGTTATTCTAGCTGGGATTTCCTTTTTGAGGTGTATGCTATTAGTGGAGTGGTTATTCTAGCTGGGATTTCCTTTTTGAGGTGTATGCTGTTAGTGGAGTGGTTATTCTAGCTGGGGTTTCCTTTTTGAGGTGTATGCTGTTTATGTGAGGGGTTATTCTAGCTGGGATTTCCTTTTTGAGGTGTATGCTGTTAGTGTGAGTGGTTATTCTAGCTGGGATTTCCTTTTTGAGGTGTATGCTGTTAGTGGAGCTGTTATTCTAGCTGGGATTTCCTTTTTGAGGTGTATGCGGTTAGTATGAGTGGTTATTCTAGCTGGCTTTCCTTTTTGAGGTGTATGCTGTTAGTGGAGGGGTTATTCTAGCTGGGATTTTCTTTTTGAGGTGTATGCTGTTAGTGGAGGGGTTATTGTAGCTGGGATTTCCTTTTTGAGGTGTGTGTTTTTAGTGTGAGGGGTTATTCTAGCTGAGATAGTAGAATGCCTTTACTTCTTGCTTTTCTGAACATTTGGGAAGAAAGGGAGAAATTTTGCTGGCCTAGAAAAGTAATGTATTAATCCTCTTCCTAGTATTTTATATGCAAAGGTTAGAAGTTATGGGATGCATCTAGTCAAATTCCTAGATACTTAAATGAAGAGAAAATGTCTAATGCAGTGTTATTTTGTACAAAGATTAATACTGGAGAGAGGGTTTTGCTCTGCTTGGCTTGAAGTCAAAGAGTAATGTTTTTGTTTTGGAAGACTTGAGAAGAATTTTTTTTATTGTTGATCTATTTGTCCTGGTCCCCTTCAATAACACACATCATACCAAATTACACTTGATGACATTTATTAGATTTCCATAACATTGCTTTGATCACCAACTTTATTAATTACAACTATTCATGATATAATTGATTCTAAATACAGCATAACATCTTTGTAATGTTAATCAGGGCAGTGTACCTACTCACCCTGCCCCAATAAGCAGCGTCCATACCTCTGCTTGCTTACTTTACTTATGAAGCACCTTCCTTGTAATGTTGATCAGGGCAGCGTTCCTACTCACCCTGCCCCAGTAAGCAGCGTCCATACCTCTGCTCGCTTACTTTACTTATGAAGCAGCATCCCAACTCACTTCATACACCATCCATTGAATTACCATCCACCAAATAAACACCATCCTTCAGCTTGCTTATCTATTCAGCAAGCTTCCTCCAACAACTCATTTCCTTTCCCCAGATGCCTGAAATGAACATCCAGACATCAGAGGGGGAACAGAAGAGGGCAAGCCTATCCCTCTTCTCCGCCAACCAGCCTGACTAGGTTGTTACCCCTCCCTTCTACCCAAAATTGTTCAATCCACTTCCCATAAAGGGAAGGGTCAAGCCAAACATCATTTGGTGTACAATAATTACCCAGACATTACCCGCCCTTGGGAATTACCTAATGCTTATCAAAGCCTCACCTGTCACTGGAGCAAGAATACTCAACCCAAATCACCAACACTACCCGACCCCTAGCAAGGAAGACCCCAGCTACCAATACAATGTGAAGTTCAATTCTGATACTCCCCAACAATTTCAAGCAAACAAGACATTACCTTGTGAGTACATATTCAGCTGCACCGCTGGTAAACCAAACTTCTTTCATCCCCTCCATCAGCTGCCACATTCCTCAGCCTTCAATCTTAACAATCAAGTCCATGTTCCTATAGCCCATCAAATAAAATCCACTCTGCACATCCCATCTGCCACCTCAGTGTTGTCCAATGACCTCACAGCTTATTCGACAACAAGCATGATCATTTGGGAATGCTCTGTATCTCACCACTGGAACTTGTCACATCATCTACAAAGAAAAGGACAAAAGTAAATCCTCTAATATGTAAGGAGAAGGCTCCATCTTATACCCACCTATTCCAGACTACAGCCACAACATTCCAAGACCCCATCTTTCAGATCCCCTTTCCCGGCCACTGCGTAATGCCTTCTGCCCTTCAGAATTTCAGTCATTAACTGTTGCCACCTCGTGCTCCCCATGTGTACCCTCTTCGCTCGCCACTGCTTCTGTCATCTGCGAATTCCCTGTGTAACACCACAACCAATACTCGGCACACCACCACCTACAAAGAAAAGGAGAAAAGTAAATCCTCTAATATATAAAGAGAAGGCTCTACCTTATACCCACCTATTCCAAATGATAGCATCAGTGTTCCAAAAAAACCCACCTGTAAGAAAGAAAAGAAATGTAAATCTAAAATACATAACACACCTGCTAAGACATCTTCAAACCTTTAAGTATTGTCCTGTACAATTTTGCAACTATGTGTTCCTATAGCATTTGCCGCAGCCCCTGAAACTTCCCCCAGCACTAGGATGCCACAACGAAAATTCAACAAAAGCACCGAACAATGGTTACCCATAGCCGAAGTTTCAAACGACCCTCTTCCAAGCTGTGCTGTTCATGCCATAGAAAGAGAACATTCCATTTTTTTTTTTGGACATTAATACAACTTATTTGTATGGTCCAGTTGCTCCAGACTAGAATAGACTGCCCATACATGTCCAGCAGAGCGCCTCTTTGGTCCTCTTCAAAAGGAAAATTCCTTGATTGAATGGGAGATTCACCCCGGGGGTCACATTAGTTCCTCTGCTAGACAGGGGTCTAGATAAGCAAATACTATGAAAGGAAAAGTGCTTCGCCCAACTGAAAATGGCCCCACCTAAAACCACATCCACAATGGAACCTCACTTTCCACCAAACACTACTCTTATGGCTTATAAATAGCCAACACAACAGGATTTGCTTTAACATACCCCCTCTGAAAGATTTAAAGTCTGCAACTCAAACGTACTTCACTGCCCAGTGCGTAGATCTCAGCCTTCCATTTCCAAAATGAGAAACTAGCATTTGAATTGTGGCACAAATAGTAAAAAAATGAGTAACGCATACTAACGGCTTACTAACAACTCCAGCTAGGAAGGTAATAGGATCGATAAAACATACTAACGGCTTACTAACAACTCCAGCTAGGAAGGTAATAGGATTGATAAAACATACTAACGGCTTACTAACAACTCCAGCTAGGAAGGTAATAGGATCGATAAAACATACTAACGGCTTACTAACAACTCCAGCTAGGAAGGTAATAGGATCGATAAAACATACTAACGGCTTACTAACAACTCCAGCTAGGAAGGTAATAGGATCGATAAAACATACTAACGGCTTACTAACAACTCCAGCTAGGAAGGTAATAGGATCGATAACATTTTGCTGGTTTTACTTTTAACAAGGATCTCTTAATGAATTAATACAAGCTGCACCAATCCCAAAGGTTTCTTATTTGTACAGCTGCTCCTGCCCATCACACCAGTCACCTGCGTATCCTCCCCTGTACTACCTAAGCCTTCAACATTCCATCCCCACATACCACCATGCTACGACTAATGACCACAAAACACAGCCTTCTAAACAGACAAGTGTAATTAAAACATTTTCTTAAGCTGAGTAATAACTATCTAACAATATTTTAACCAAATTGTTTAAATGACACTGCTACCAAAATTTTCCAGTTCTTAAACTTTTGGTTTTAAACTAATGACTTTGCTCGGCCACTTCCTAAAATGCCCACATGTATCAGTCCTTATGAAGTATGAAAATAAGCCTGTTTTAAATCATCTACATCTGCTTTCTCCATTCTCTCTTTTTTAAGTAATATGATGAGTGTATACATACTTGGTAATGTTTCTGTTATTAATTTGCACTTTTATGTATCAAAGCATTAACCCAAACTAACAGTGCTTCTGTTCTAAGGTGAGATTTTGATTTAAATCTGTTAAACACTGACTTCAGTGGTTGAATAAAAGTTCTTGTAAATTATTGACATTGCTAGATTTTCTGGAATGATGATTTTCATGTGAGCCCAAATAAATCACTCCCTAGGATTCAATAACACCTACACTAAGTGTACACCCTTCTGAGTGAACAGTCAACACAAACATAACCCACATCTTCTTCCTCCTAATTTTAGTTTTCCTACTGGTATTCTTGCAGCTTTAAATATTGACAGGGATTCATAAAGTTTGCCACAAAGTGTAGACTACTCGTACACTTAGTGTAATCTTTCTGCGTGACTAGAAAGCACAATTATGTGATAAGAATTTTCTTGAATACATATGGTGTACACTTAATTGTACACAGTGTAGGCTTTATTGAATCTAGCCCACTGTCTTTACCTCAAAACTTTACAGTAAAAATAGAAAACACAGCTTGGGGACAAAACTTAGTCCTTATAGGTTCATAGGTTCATACTAGGCTATCTGCCCTAGGGCAATTATAAGCCTAGCCCGATTCTGTATGGCTTATGCCACCCCTTGATTTGAGTATACTGTGCCCTTTTTAAGGTTTAGTTTACTGTGCCTCTGTCTAATAGTGACACGGGAGTAATCCCTGGGACAAACCTATGATCCCCCATCCACCTATCGAGATTCTTCTTGAAGAGATTCAGTGAGGTGCTCTGCCTCACATGAACTGGAATTCTATTCCAGAGTGAAGGGAGCCTCTGGCTTATGAACCTGTCCCTCCAGCAAGTTCTATTTATTTCTGTGGTGAGGTTCAAGTCCCTCGAGCGTGTGGCTCTAAGGGATTTAGATTTACTGAGGTGGAGCATGTCCATTAATTCTGGATTTGACATAGCTTTGTATGTCAGGCATAGATCGCCTCGAAGTAGGCGGTATGCAACTGAGTAGAGATGGAGTTTTTTTTAACCAAGCAGCATATGGCATCTGTTTGAGACCGTTGATCCTCTTGGTGAGATACTTTTGGGGTCTTTCTAATTGCTGCAGGTGTCGGTAAGGTACATCCCAAAAGGGGCATTGTATTCTATGATGGGCCTGATGAGGGATGAATAAAGGGGCATGATTACCTCTCTTGATCTAGATGTGAAACCCTTCGTGATGAGGTGGGCTACGTAGAAGGTCTTTCTAACCACTTTGGCAATGTGGTTTCAAAGGAGAGATTGCTATCAACTTGGGTCCCCAGGTCCCTAATAACTTTCTCTGTACTTAATGGGTTTCCGCCTATGTGGTAATTTGTGGGCACATTGTTTTTGCCAAAGGGTATGACTATACATTTTTTGGCATTTAGCTTTAAACCATGGCGCAGGCACCAGTTATCTGTCTCTGTGAGACCTTTTTGAAGGATGTTTGTGTCAGCTGGAGAGTCGATTATGGCGCCCAGTTTGCAGTCATCTGTGAACTTGGTGAGCCATAGTCCTCCCACATTTGTCTGTACCTCGGAAAAGTATATACCGAACAAGAGTGGTCCCAGGACAGAACCCTGTGGGATGCCACTTGTGACCAGTTTCGAGTCTGACATGGCTCCAGCAACTCTCACTCTGTGTGTTCTGTCTTTGAGCCAGTTTGCGACCCATCTTGTGACATAGGGGTTTATATTT